>NC_091333.1:32817929-32903954 GCF_038502225.1 Cherax quadricarinatus | reverse complement strand
TGAATGTCTGCTTAACACTCTGCATGTTTGCTACACTTCCTGCATGTCTGCTACACTCCCTGCATGTCTGCTACACCCCTACATTTCTGCTACACTCCCTGCATGTCTGGTACATTCCCTGCTTCTCTGCCACACTCCCTGCATGTCTGCTTCACCCCTGCATGTCTGCTACACCCCCTGCATGCCTGCCACACTCCCTGCACCTCTGCTACCTTTACTGCATGTCTGCTGCACTCCCTGCATGTCTGCTACACTCCCTGCATGTCTGCTACACTCCCTGCATATCTGCTACACCCCTGCATGTCTGCTACACTCCCTGCATGTCTGCTAAACACCCTGCATGCCCTCTACACTCCCTGAATACCTGCTACACTCCCTGTATGTCTGCTACACTCCCTGCATGCCTGCTACACTACCTTAATGCGTGCTACACTCCCTGCATGCGTGCTACACTCCCTGCATGTCTGCTACATTCCTGCTTGTCTGCCACACTTCCTGCATGTCTGCTAAACACCCTGCATGCCTGATACGCTCCCTGCTTGTCTGCTACACTCCCTGCATGTCTGCTACACTCCCTGCATGTCTGCTACACTCCCTGCATGTCTGCTACACTCACTGCAAGTCTGCTACACTCCCTGCATGTCTGCTAAACACCCTGGATGTCCGCTACACTCCTTGCGTACCTACTACACTCCCTGGATGTCTGCTACACCCCCTGCATGCGTGCTACACTCCCTGCATGTCTGCTGCATTCCTTCTTGTCTGCCACACTTCCTGCATGTCTGCTAAACACCCTGCATGCCTGATACGCTCCCTGCATATCTACTACACTACCTGCATGTCTGCTACACTCCCTGCGTGTCTGCTACACTCTTTTCATGTATGCTACATTCCCTGCATGTCTGCTACACTACCTGCATGCCTGCTACACTACCTGCATGCCTGCTACGCTCCCTGCATGTCTGCTACACCCCTGCATGTCTGCTACACTCCCTGCATGTCTGCTACACCCCTGCATGTCTGCTACACTCCCTGCATGTCTGCTAAACACCCTGCATGCCCTCTACACTCCCTGAATACCTGCTACACTCCCTGTATGTCTGCTACACTCCCTGCATGCCTGCTACACTACCTTAATGCGTGCTACACTCCCTGCATGCGTGATACACTCCCTGCATGTCTGCTACATTCCTGCTTGTCTGCCACACTTCCTGCATGTCTGCTAAACACCCTGCATGCCTGATACGCTCCCTGCTTGTCTGCTACACTCCTTGCATGTCTGCTACACTCCCTGCATGTCTGCTACACTCCCTGCATGTCTGCTACACTCACTGCAAGTCTGCTACACTCCCTGCATGTCTGCTAAACACCCTGGATGTCCGCTACACTCCTTGCGTACCTACTACACTCCCTGGATGTCTGCTACACCCCCTGCATGCGTGCTACACTCCCTGCATGTCTGCTGCATTCCTTCTTGTCTGCCACACTTCCTGCATGTCTGCTAAACACCCTGCATGCCTGATACGCTCCCTGCATATCTACTACACTACCTGCATGTCTGCTACACTCCCTGCGTGTCTGCTACACTCTTTTCATGTATGCTACATTCCCTGCATGCCTGCTACACTACCTGCATGCCTGCTACGCTCCCTGCATGTCTGCTACACCCCTGCATGTCTGCTACACTCCCTGCATGTCTGCTACACTCTCCGCATGTCTGCTACATTCCCTGCATGTCTGCTACACTCCCTGCATGTATGCTACACTCCCTGCATGTCTTCTACACTCCCTGCATGTCTGCTAAACACCCTGCATGCCTGCTACACTCCCTGCATACCTGCTACACTCCCTGCATGTCTGCTACCCTCCCTGCATGCGTGCTACACTCCCTGCATGTCTGCTACACTCCCTGCATGTCTGCTACAATCCCTGCATGTCTGCTACACTCCCTGCATGTATGCTACACTCCATGCATGTCTTCTACACTCCCTGCATGTCTGCTAAACACCCTGCATGCCTGCTACACTCCCTGCATACCTGCTACACTCCCTGCATGTCTGCTACCCTCCCTTCATGCGTGCTACACTCCCTGCATGTCTGCTACACTCCCTGCGTGTCTGCTACAATCCCTGCATGTCTGCTACACTCCCTGCATGTATGCTACACTCCATGCATGTCTTCTACACTCCCTGCATGTCTGCTAAACATCCTGCAGGCCTGCTACACTCCCTGCATACCTGCTACACTCCCTGCATGTCTGGTACCCTCCCTGCATGTCTGCTAAAGAGATTGACACAAGTCAGTCCATCTATCATCATTCCATCATGCAGGAGGAGCCACATGTCTATGGTGCATCCAACAAAATAAGCAGACTCTTGGATGTCACTACTGCCCGGCTCCGGCTGGGTTACAAGTATCTTTGGCAGGTTAAATCACCACCACCAGATGTAGACCAAACGAAATGTAAACTTTGCCAGATGGACTATTGTCACACCTTGCGTCATTATGTACTGGAGTGTGATAAAATTAATGAATTTAGAAACAACTCGCTCAGAAATGTTCAAGAAATGGCAAAGTACTTTATCCACAGTGGTATATTACAGACCATTCTGGAGAAATACCCTGACTTTGCTAGCTGTAAATAAAGCATTACCACATGTGTGCATGTGTGTGTGTGTGTGTGTGTGTGTGTGTGTGTGTGTGTGTGTGTGTGTGTGTGTGTGTGTGTGTGTGTGTGTGTGTGTGTGTGTGTGTGTGTGTGTACTCACCTAATTGTACTCACCTAATTGTGGTTGCAGGGGTCGAGACTCAGCTCCTGGCCCCGCCTCTTCACTGATCGCTACTGGATCCTCTCTCTCTCTGCTTCCTGAGCTTTGTCATACCTCTTCTTAAAACTATGTATGGTTCCTGCCTCCACTACTTCACTTGCTAGGCTATTCCACTTGCTGACAACTCTATGACTGAAGAAATACTTCCTAACGTCCCTGTGACTCGTCTGAGTCTTCAGCTTCCAGTTGTGACCCCTTGTCCCTGTGTCCCCTCTCTGGAACATCCTATCTCTGTCCACCTTGTCTATTCCCCGCAGTATCTTGTATGTCGTTATCATGTCTCCCCTGACCCTTCTGTCCTCCAGTGTCGTCAGTCCGATTTCCCTTAACCTTTCCTCGTACGACATTCCCTTGAGCTCTGGGACTAGCCTTGTTGCAAACCTTTGTACTTTCTCTAACTTCTTGACGTGCTTGACCAGGTGTGGGTTCCAGACTGGTGCTGCATACTCCAGTATGGGCCTAACATACACAGTGTACAGTGTCTTGAACGATTCCTTATTAAGGTATCGGAACGCTATTCTCAGGTTTGCCAGGCGCCCGTATGCTGCAGCGGTTATTTGGTTGATGTGTGCCTCCGGTGATGTGCTCGGTGTTATGGTCACCCCAAGGTCTTTCTCCCTGATTGAGGTCTGTAGTCTTTGTCCACCTAGCCTATACTCTGTCTGCGGTCTTCTTTGCCCCTCCCCAAGCTTCATGACTTTGCATTTGGCTGGATTGAATTCGAGAAGCCAGTTACTGGACCACATGTCCAGCCTCTCCAGGTCTCTTTGCAGTCCTGCCTCATCCTCGTCCGATTTAATTCTTCTCATCAACTTCACGTCATCTGCGAACAGGGACACTTCAGAGTCTATTCCTTCCATCATGTCGTTCACATATATCAAAAATAGCACTGGTCCTAGAACTGACCCCTGTGGGACCCCGCTCGTAACAGGCGCCCACTGTGATACCTCTTCACGTACCATGACTCGTTGCTGCCTCCCTGTCAGGTATTCCCTTATCCATTGCAGTGCCCTTCCTTTTACGTGTGCCTGATCCTCCAGCTTCTGCACTAATCTCTTGTGGGGAACTGTGTCAAAGGCCTTCCTGCAGTCTAGGAAAACGCAATCTACCCAACCCTCTCTCTCGTGTCTTACTTCTGTTACCTTGTCATAAAACTCCAGGAGGTTTGTGATACAAGATTTGCCTTCCATGAACCCATGCTCTTTTTCATTTATAATCTTGTTCCTTTCCAGGTGTTCGACCACTCTCCTCCTGATAATCTTCTCCATGACTTTGCACACGATACATGTCAGAGACACAGGTCTGTAGTTTAGTGCCTCGTTTCTGTTTCCTTTCTTAAATATGGGGACTACATTAGCTGTCTTCCATTTCTCAGGTAGTTGCCCAGTTTCAAGGGATGTGTTGAAGATTGTGGTTAGAGGCACACACAGCATCTCTGCTCCTTCTCTAAGGACCCATGGGGAGATGTTGTCCGGTCCCATCGCCTTTGAGATGTCAAGGTCACTTAAGAGCTTCTTCACCTCCTCCTCAGTTGTTCGTATGTCATCCAACACTTGTTGGTATATTCCCTCTTGATGTTCCCTTCTGTTCTGTCTTCCCACAGCCCTTCCTGTCTCTACTGTAAAAACTTCCTTAAATCTCCTGTTCAGCTCCTCACATACCTCCTGATCATTTCTTGTGAGTTCTCCACCTTCTGTCCTTAATCTGATCACCTGGTCTTTGACTGTTGTCTTCCTCCTGATGTGGCTATACAACAGCTTCGGGTCAGTCTTGATTCTCGATGCTATGTCATTTTCATACTGTCGCTGGGCCTCCCTCCTTACCTGTGCGTACTCATTCCTGGCTCTGCGACTGATCTCCCTATTTTCGTGTGTTCTCTGCCTTCTGTACTTTTTCCATTCTCTATTGCACTTTGTTTTTGCCTCCTTACACCGTCGGGTGAACCAGGGGCTTGTTCTGGTCTTCCCGTTGTTACTGTTGCCCTTGGGAATGAACCTTTCCACTGCCTCCTTGCATTTTGTTGCTACATATTCCATCATTTCATTTACTGGCTTTCCTGCCAGTTCTCTGTCCCACTGGACCTCCCGCAGGAAGTTCTTCAACCCTATGTAGTCCCCTCTTTTATAGTCAGGTTTTTCCCATTCTACTCCTGTTATTCTCTCCACTTGCAGCTCTACTATGTATTCCAAGCACAGAACCACGTGGTCGCTAGCTCCTAGGGGACTCTCGTACTTGATGTCCTCAATGTCTGAGCTGCCCAGGGTGAACACAAGGTCCAATCTTGCTGGTTCATCCTCCCCTCTCACTCTGGTAGTGTCCTTAACATGTTGGTGCATGAGGTTTTCCAGCACCACGTCCATCATCCTGGCTCTCCATGTTTCGGGACCCCCATGTGGCTCCAGGTTTTCCCAGTCAATCTCCCTGTGGTTGAAATCCCCCATAACCAGCAACTTTGCTCTGCTGGAGTGAGCTCTTCTTGCCACCTCAGCAAGTGTGTCCACCATTGCTCTGTTGCTCTCTTCATATTCCTCTCTTGGCCTCCTGCAGTTCTGTGGTGGATTATACATCACTGCAATGACCACTTTGTGTTCCCCCGACTGAAGTGTACCTGCTATGTAGTCTCTTTCTCTCGTCTCATCTATTCCTATCATTTTCTCGAATTTCCATCTGTTTTTTACGAGCAGAGCAACCCCACCTCCCCCCCTGCCCCTTCTATCTTTCCTCATGATCTGGTATCCTGCTGGGAAGATTGCATCTGTTATTGTCTCCATGAGTTTTGTTTCTGTAACTGCTATGATGTCTGGGGACTTCTCATTGATTCTTTCTTGCCATTCCTCATGTTTATTCGTTAATCCATCTGCATTTGTGCACCAAACCTTCAACTTCTGTTCTAATACTGTAACTGTGGTGCGGGGGGTGGAAACAGAGGGATCGGTGTGTGATGGTTGGTTTGGATTGTTCAGTTGCCTTGGGGGTGTCGTGGCTGGAGTCCTTCTGCAGGTGTTTCTGGGGGGTGCGCTTGTCCTTCCATTTGATCCTGGGTTATTCTGCTCTCCTTTTTCATTTCCTCCCATTTCTCCTTTCGTTTTTGAACTCTCTCTTTCATTGTCTTCCTTTCGTCCTGTGTTCTGTCTCGGTCGAGGTACACACTCCGGAACTCCTGCTTGCCTCTCAGCCGTGCTTTCTCCTGCAGGATCATGGTTCGAGTTGATTCTGCCTTGAAAATTACTTTGAGAGGCCGATTCCTTTTCTTTGTGAACCACCCAATTCTCCGAATATTTGCCACCTGGGTCATGTCCCCCTCGCCTATCACCTTCATGATGTCTTCAATCGCTTTTTTCTCCTCCTGCTTTCTTTCATCATAAGTTTCCCCTTTAGCTTCGTCTAGCCCATAGACAAACACGGATCTCTCCCTTTCCACCTCCCACTGTGACTCCCATTGCATCCTCTGATGTGTTTTAGTTCCTTCCCGTGGAGTGTTCCTTCCTTCAGTCCCTTCCCTCGTTATGGCCCATATGCTTCTTGGTTTATCCTTCCTGCTCACCTGCTCCTGGCCCCCACAGGTATCTGGTAAGGTCCTTGCACATGTCCTAGTTCCTTCGATGTCTTCCAACCTCTCTTTCTGTCCTAGAGTGCTCCCTGTCTTCGTTTTGGCCCCATGTGGGTTTGACAGGACCTCTGCATACAGTTTAATTTCCATGCTTCCTTCGGACCTGTTGTCTGTGTTCGATGTAGCCATTGCCGATGCTACTTCTGTAATATCTTTGTCTCTGTGCTGTTTCAGATGTCTCAGCTCCTCTTCTAATCTCTCTATCTTGATTTCTGCTTCTGTGGCCTGTTGCTTCCACCTTCTGCATTCTGCTGCTAACCTCTCTTCCATCTTCCTTTCCAGCTCATCTAGTCTCCTTCCCCAGTCTTCCTCCCTTTTTTTGAGCTCTATCTCCCATTCCTCCCTCTCAGATTCGTCCTTGGAACCCCTTGTCCTCATCCTGGTTAGGGGGAGGGGAATAGATGGTTAGGAGAGGGGATGGATGGTTGTGGGGGAGGGGGAGGATGGTTATTGGAGGGGTAGAGATAGTTGGGGGAGGGAGTTAGATGGTTTGGGGGAGAGAGGGGATGGATGGTTATGGGGGAGGGGGAGGATGGTTATTGGCGGGAGGGAGGTTGTTGGGCGGGGGTTAGACGGTTTGGGTTGGGGTTAGGTGGTTTGGGGGAGGGGTAGGTGGCTAAGGTGAGGTGGTTAGGGAAGGGGTGGTACGTGTTTGTGTCTAGTGTTTGTGTCAAGTGGTGGAGGGTGTGTGTGTGTGTGTGTGTGTGTGTGTGTGTGTGTGTGTGTGTGTGTGTGTGTGTGTGTGTGTGTGTGTGTGTGTGTGTGGTGTGTGACTCAACAATCAATATTTGCACCAATAACTCACTACAGTTGTGACCGGGTGTGGAAGTGTGAATTGCTCATTACTCTATAATTTGTTCATGATTGTAGCCATGTATAAACGTAAGTTACCATTCTACAGAATTCATTACCTTTGTAACTTGTGAGCTCATTACCTTTGTACCTAGTTCAGCTATCAAAACTTTGGAGGCCCAGTCCCTGGACCCATTACGTACCTCTGTAATCTGTAAATACCTTTGTAACTTGTCATGATTGTGACCAGACTTACCTGGAGTTCATTACCTTTGTAAATTGTGAGTTCATTACCTTTGTAAATTGTGAGTTCATTACCTTTGTAAATTGTGAGTTCATTACCTTTGTAAATTGTGAGTTCATTACCTCTGTAACTTGCTCAGCTATCAAAACTTTGGAGTCCAGTCCCTGGACCAATTATGTACCTCTGTAATCTTTTGACTACCGCCCACAGGATGGGTATGGGGTGCATAATAAACATATTAAACTAACTAACTGCTAAAGACGCTGTATGCCTGCTACACTTCCTGCATACCTGCTACACTCCCTGCATGTCTGCTACCCTCCCTGCATGTCTGCTAAAGACGCTGCAGGCCTGCTACACTTCCTGCATACCTGCTACACTCTCTGCATGACTGCCACACTCCCTGCATGTCTGCTATATTCCTTGCATGTCTGCTACATTCCCTGCATGTCTGCTAAACACTCTGCATGTCTGCTACACTCCCTGCATGTCTGCTACACTCCCTGCATGTCTGCTACACGCCTGTATGTCTGCTACATTCCCTGCATGTCTGCTATATTCCCCGTATGTCTGCTACTTTCCCTGCATGTCTGCTAAACACACTGCATGTTTGCTACACTTCCTGCATGTCTGCTACACTCCCTGCATGTCTGCTACACCCCTCATTTCTGCTACACTCCCTGCATGTCTGGAACATTCCCTGCTTGTCTGCCACACTCCCTGCATGTCTGCTTCACCCCTGCATGTCTGCTACACCCCCTGAATGCCTGCCACACTCCCTTCATGTCTGCTATATTCCCTGCTTGTCTGCCACACTCCCTGCATCTCTGCTACCTTTTATGCATGTCTGCTACACTCCCTGCATGTCTGCTACACTCCCTGCATGTCTGCTACACTCCCTGCATGTCTGCTACATTCCCTGCTTGTCTGCCACACTCCCTGCATGTCTGCTACACCCCTGCATGTCTGCTACACCCCATACATGCTTGCCACACTCCCTGCATGTCTGGTACATTCCTTGCTTGTCTGCCACACTCTCTGCATGTATGCTACACTCCCTACATGTCTGCTACACTCCCTGCATGTCTGCTGCACTCCCTGCATGTCTGCTACACCAATGCATGTCTGCTACACTCACTGCATGTCTGCTACACTCCCTGCATGTCTGCTAAACACCCTGCATGCCTGCTACACTCCCTGAATACCTGCTACACTCCCTGCATGTCTGCTACACTCACTGCATGCCTGCTACACTACCTGCATGCGTGCTACACTCCCTGCATGCCTGCCACACTCCCTGCATGTCTGCTACATTCCCTGCTTGTCTGCCACACTCCCTGCATGTCTGCTACCTTTCCTGCATGTCTGCTGCACTCCCTGCATGTCTGCTACACTCCCTGCATGTTTGCTACACTCCCTGCATGTCTGCTACACTCCCTGCATGTCTGCTAAACACCCTGCATGCCTGCTACACTCCCAGCATACCTGCTACACTCCCTGCATGTCTGCTACACCCCCTGCATGTCTGCTACACCCCCTAGATGCCTGCCACACTCCCTGCATGTTTGGTATATTCCTTGCTTGTCTGCCACACTCCCTGCATGTCTGCTACAGTCCCTACATGTTGGTTACACTCCCTGCATGTCTGCTACACTTCCTGCATGTCTGCTACACCCCTCCATGTCTGCTACACTCCCTGCATGTCTGCTACACTCCCTGCATGTCTGCTAACACCATGCATGCCTGCTACACTCCTTGAATACCTGCTACACTACCTGAATGCGTGCTACACTCCCTGCTTGTCTGCCACACTTCCTGCATGTCTGCTAAACACCCTGCATGCCTGCTACGCTCCCTGCATGTCTGCTACACTCCCTGCATGCCTGCTACACTCCCTGCATGTCTGCTATACTCCCTGCATGTCTGCTACACTCCCTGCATGTCTGCTACACTCCCTGCATATTTGCTACACTCCCTGCATGTCTGCTACACTCCCTGCATGTCTGCTACACTCCCTGCATGTCTGCTAAACACCCTGCATGCCTGCTACACTCCCTGCATACCTGCCATACTCCCTGCATGTCTGCTACACTCCCTGCAAGCCTGCTACAATACCTGCATGCCTGATACACTCCTTGTATGTCTGCTAAACACCCTGCTTGCCTGCTACACTCCCTGAGTACCTGCTACACTCCCTGCCTGTCTGCTACACTACCTGCATGCCTGATACACTCCTTGTATGTCTGCTACACTCCCTGCATGCCTGCTACACTACCTGCATGCCTGCTGCACTCCCTGCATGTCTGCTACACTCCCTGCATGTCTGCTACACTCCCTGCATGTCTGCTAAACACCCTGCATGCCTGCTACACTCCCTGAGTACCTGCTACACTCCCTGCCTGTCTGCTACACTCCGTGTAGCTACACAACCTGCATGCTACACAACCTGCATGCGTGCTACACTCCGTGCATGCCTGCCACACTCCCTGCATGTCTGCTATATTCCCTGCTTGTCTTCCACACTCTCTGCTTGTCTGCTACCTTTCCTGCATGTCTGCTGCACTCCCTGCATGCCTGCTACACTCGCTGCATGTTTGCTACACTCCCTGCATGTCTGCTACACTCCCTGCATGTTTGCTACACTCCCTGCATGTCTGCTACACTCCTTGCATGCCTGCTACACTCCCTGCATGTACGCTACACTCCCTGCATGTCTTCTACACTCCCTGCATGTTTGCTACACTCCCTGCTATACCTCATACCCGCTACACTCCCTGTATGTCTGCTACACCCCTGCATGTCTGCTACACTCCCTGCATGTCTGCTACACCCCTGCATGTCTGCTACACTCCCTGCATGTCTGCTACACTATCCGCATTTCTGGTACACTCAGTGCATGTCTGCAACACTCCATGCATGTCTGCTACATTCCCTGCATGTCTGCTGCACTCCCTGCATGTATGCTACACTCCCTGCATGTCTTCTACACTCCCTGCATGGCTGCTAAACACCCTGCATGCCTGCTACACTACCTGCATACCTGCTACACTCCCTGCATGCCTGCTACACTCCCTGCATGCCTGTCACACTCCCTGCATGTCTGCTATAAACTTTGCATGCCTGCTACGCTTCCTGCATACCTGCTACACTCCCTGCATGTCTGCTACATTCCCTGCATACCTGCTATACTACCTGCATGCCTGCAACACTCTCTGCATGCCTGCTACCCTGCCTCCGTGCCAGCCACACTCCCTGCATGTCTGCTACATTCCCTGCATGTCTGCTACATTTCCTGAATGTCTGCTTAACACTCTGCATGTTTGCTACACTTCCCTGCATGTCTGCTACATTCCCTGAATGTCTGCTTAACACTCTGCATGTTTGCTACACTTCCTGCATGTCTGCTACACTCCCTGCATGTCTGGTACATTCCCTGCTTGTCTGCCACACTCCCTGCATGTCTGCTTCACCCCTGCATGTCTGCTACACCCCCTGCATGCCTGCCACACTCCCTGCATGCCTGCTACATTCCCTGCTTGTCTGCCACACTCCCTGCATCTCTGCTACCTTTTCTGCATGTCTGCTGCACTCCCTGCATGTCTGCTACACTCCCTGCATGTCTGCTACACTCCCTGCATGTCTGCTACACCCCTGCATGTCTGCTACACTCCCTGCATGTCTGCTACACTCCCTGCATGTCTGCTAAACACCCTGCATGCCTGCTACACTCCCTGAATACCTGCTACACTCCCTGCATGTCTGCTACACTCCCTGCATGCCTGCTACACTACCTGCATGCGTGCTACACTCCCTGCATGCGTGCTACACTCCCTGTATGTCTGCTACATTCCCTGCTTGTCTGCCACACTTCCTGCATGTCTGCTAAACACCCTGCATGCCTGCTACGCTCCCTGCATGTCTGCTACACTCCCTGCATGTCTGCTACACTCCCTGCATGTCTACTACACTCCCTGTATGTCTGCTACTCTCACTGCATGTCTGCTACACTCACTGCATGTCTGCTAAACAACCTGGATGTCAGCTACACTCCTTGCGTACCTACTACACTCCCTGGATGTCTGCTACACTCCCTGCATGCGTGCTACACTCCCTGCATGTCTGCTACATTCCTGCTTATCTGCCACACTTCCTGCATGTCTGCTAAACACCCTGCATGCCTGATACGCTCCCTGCATATCTGCTACACTCCCTGCATGTCTGCTACACTCCCTGCATGTCTGCTACACTCCCTGCATGTCCGCTACACTCACTGCGTGTCTGCTACACTCCCTGCATGTCCGCTACACTCACTGCATGTCTGCTACACTCCCTGCATGTCTGCTAGTTTAATATGTTTATTATGCACCCCATACCCATCCAGTGGGCGGTAGTCAAAAGATTACAGAGGTACATAATGGGTCCAGGGACTGGGCTTCAAAGTTTTGATAGCTGAGCAAGTTACAGAGGTAATGAATTCACAATTTACAAAGGTAATGAACTCACAATTTACAAAGGTAATGAATACTGTAAGAATGGTTACTTACGTGTATACATGGCTGCGATCATGAACAAATTTTAGAGTAATGAGCAATTCACACTTCCACACCCGGTCACAACTGTAGTGAGTTATTGGTGCAAATGTTGATTGCTGAGTCTCTCTCTCTCTCTCTCTCACACACACACACACATACAAATTCATACACACACACACATAATCACACACACACACACAAACACACACACACACACACACACACACACACACACACACACACACACACACACACACACACACACACACACACACACACAAACTCACACACACACACACACACACACACACACACACACACACACACACACACACACACACACTCACACACTCATACACATACACACAAACACACACACACACACACACACACACACACACACCCACACACACACACACACCTGGAGTTTACCTGGAGAGAGTTTCGGGGGTCAACGCCCCCGCGGCCCGGTCTGTGACCAGGCCTCCTGGTGGATCAGCGCCTGATCAACCAGGCTGTTGCTGCTGGCTGCACGCAAACCAACGTACGAGCCACAGCCCGGCTGATCAGGAACTGACTTTAGGTGCTTGTCCAGTGCCAGCTTGAAGACTGCCAGGGGTCTGTTGGTAATCCCCCTTATGTGTGCTGGGAGGCAGTTGAACAGTCTCGGGCCCCTGACACTTATTGTATGGTCTCTTAACGTGCTAGTGACACCCCTGCTTTTCATTGGGGGGATGGTGCATCGTCTGCCAAGTCTTTTGCTTTCGTAGTGGGTGATTTTCGTGTGCAAGTTCGGTACTAGTCCCTCTAGGATTTTCCAGGTGTATATAATCATGTATCTCTCCCTCCTGCGTTCCAGGGAATACAGGTTTAGAAACCTCAAGCGCTCCCAGTAATTGAGGTGTTTTATCTCCGTTATGCGCGCCGTGAAAGTTCTCTGTACATTTTCTAGGTCGGCAATTTCACCTGCCTTGAAAGGTGCTGTTAGAGTGCAGCAATATTCCAGCCTAGATAGAACAAGTGACCTGAAGAGTGTCATCATGGGCTTGGCCTCCCTAGTTTTGAAGGTTCTCATTATCCATCCTGTCATTTTTCTAGCAGATGCGATTGATACAATGTTATGGTCCTTGAAGGTGAGATCCTCCGACATAATCACTCCCAGGTCTTTGACGTTGGTGTTTCGCTCTATTTTGTGGCCAGAATTTGTTTTGTACACTGATGAAGATTTAATTTCCTCATGTTTACCATATCTGAGTAATTGAAATTTCTCATCGTTGAACTTCATATTGTTTTCTGCAGCCCACTGAAAGATTTGGTTGATGTCCGCCTGGAGCCTTGCAGTGTCTGCAATGGAAGACACTGTCATGCAGATTCGGCTGTCATCTGCAAAGGAAGACACGGTGCTGTGGCTGACATCCTTGTCTATGTCGGATATGAGGATGAGGAACAAGATGGGAGCGAGTACTGTGCCTTGTGGAACAGAGCTTTTCACCGTAGCTGCCTCGGACTTTACTCTGTTGACGACTACTCTCTGTGTTCTGTTAGTGAGGAAATTATAGATCCATCGACCGTCTTTTCCTGTTATTCCTTTAGCACGCATTTTGTGCGCTATTACGCCATGGTCACACTTGTCGAAGGCTTTTGCAAAGTCTGTATATATTACATCTGCATTCTTTTTGTCTTCTAGTGCATTTAGGACCTTGTCGTAGTGATCCAATAGTTGAGACAGACAGGAGCGACCTGTTCTAAACCCATGTTGCCCAGGGTTGTGTAACTGATGGGTTTCTAGATGGGTGGTGATCTTGCTTCTTAGGACCCTTTCAAAGATTTTTATGATATGGGATGTTAGTGCTATTGGTCTGTAGTTCTTTGCTGTTGCTTTACTGCCCCCTTTGTGGAGTGGGGCTATGTCTGTTGTTTTTAGTAACTGTGGGACGACCCCCGTGTCCATGCTCCCTCTCCATAGGATGGAAAAGGCTCGTGATAGGGGCTTCTTGCAGTTCTTGATGAACACAGAGTTCCATGAGTCTGGCCCTGGGGCAGAGTGCATGGGCATGTCATTTATCGCCTGTTCGAAGTCATTTGGCTTCAGGATAACATCGGATAGGCTTGTGTTAATCAAATTTTGTGGCTCTCTCATAAAAAATTCATTTTGATCTTCGACTCTCAGTCTGGTTAGCGGCTTGCTAAAAACTGAGTCATATTGGGACTTGAGTAGCTCACTCAATTCCATGCTGTCATCTGTTTAGGACTCATCTTGTTTAAGTAGGGGCCCAATACTGGACGTTGTTCTCGATTTTGATTTGGCATAGGAGAAGAAATACTTTGGGTTTCTTTCGATTTCATTTATGGCTTTTAGTTCTTCCCGCGATTCCTGACTCCTAAAGGATTCTTTTAGCTTAAGTTCGATGCTTGCTATTTCTCTGACCAGTGTCTCCCTACGCATTTCAGATATATTGACCTCTTTTAGCCGCTCTGTTATTCTTTTCCGTCGCCTGTAAAGGGAGCGCCTGTCTCTTTCTATTTTACATCTACTCCTCCTTTTTCTTAGAGGAATAAGCCTTGTGCATACATCGAGTGCCACCGAGTTAATCTGTTCTAGGCATAAGTTGGGGTCTGTGTTGCTTAGTATATCTTCCCAGCTTATATCGGTTAGGACTTGGTTTACTTGGTCCCACTTTATGTTTTTGTTATTGAAGTTGAATTTGGTGAATGCTCCCTCGTGACTAATCTCATTATGTCGGTCTGGGGCTCCACGCATACATGTCTGAACCTCAATTATGTTGTGATCTGAGTATATTGTTTTTGATATGGTGACATTTCTTATCAGATCATCATTGTTAGTGAAGATGAGGTCTAGTGTATTCTCCAGTCTAGTAGGCTCTATTATTTGCTGGTTTAAATTGAATTTTGTGCAGAGATTTAAAAGCTCGCGAGAGTGTGAGTTTTCATCAGAGCTGCCTCCTGGTGTTATTACTGCAACAATATTATTTGCTATATTCCTCCATTTTAGGTGCCTTAAGTTGAAATCCCCCAGGAGCAAGATGTTGGGTGCAGGAGCTGGAAGATTTTCCAGACAGTGGTCAATTTTTAACAGCTGTTCAATTATTGGGAGCGCTTGAGGTTCCTAAATCTGTATTCCCTGGAACGCAGGAGGGAGAGATACATGATTATATACACCTGGAAAATCCTAGAGGGACTAGTACCGAACTTGCACACGAAAATCACTCACTACGAAAGCAAAAGACTTGGCAGACGATGCACCATCCCCCCAATGAAAAGCAGGGGTGTCACTAGCACGTTAAGAGACCATACAATAAGTGTCAGGGGCCCGAGACTGTTCAACTGCCTCCCAGCACACATAAGGGGGATTACCAACAGACCCCTGGCAGTCTTCAAGCTGGCACTGGACAAGAACCTAAAGTCAGTTCCGGATCAGCCGGGCTGTGGCTCGTACGTTGGTTTGCGTGCAGCCAGCAGCAACAGCCTGGTTGATCAGGCTCTGATCCACCAGGAGGCCTGGTCACAGACCGGGCCGCGGGGGCGTTGACCCCCGGAACTCTCTCCAGGTAAACTCCAGGTAAACTGCATGCCTGCCACACTGAAAGGTATTTTGTTGTTTGTTGCTGGCTTTATACCCTGCATGTCTGGTGGTATTGTTGGTACTACATTCCCGCAATGCTTGGTTCTGCTGGATTTGGTGTACGACACTCCTACACTGCATGTCTGCTACCTTTCCTGCATGTCTGCTGCACACTCCCTGCATGTCTGCTGCACTCCCTGCATGTCTGCTACACTCCCTGCATGTTTGCAACACTTCCTGCATGTCTGCTACACTCCCTGCATGTCTGCTAAACACCCTGCATCCATGCTACACTCCCTGCATACCTGCTACACTCCCTGCATGTCTGCTACACTCCTTGCATGCCTGCTACACTCCCTGCATGCCTGCTACACTACCTGCATGCCTGCTAAACTCCCTGCATGTCTGCTACACTCCCCGCATGTTTGCTACACTCTCTGCATGTCTGCTACACTCCTTCCATGTCTGCTACATTCCCTGCATGTCTGCTACACTCCATGCATGTATGCTACACTCCCTGCATGTCTTCTACACTCCCTGCATGTCTGCTAAACACCCTGCATGCCTGCTCCACTCCCTGCATACCTGCTACACTCCCTGCATGTCTGCTACCCTCCCTGCATGCGTGCTACACTCCCTGCATGTCTGCTACACTCCCTGCATGTCTGCTACATTCCCTGCATGTCTGCTACACTCCCTGCATGTATGCTACACTCCCTGCATGACTTCTACACTCCCTGCATGTCTGCTAAACACCCTGCATGCCTGCTACACTCCCTGCATTACTGCTACACTCCCTGCATGCCCGCTACCCTCCCTGCATGTCTGCTACACTCCCTGCATGCCTGCTACACTCCCTGCATGCCTGCCACACTCCATGCATGTCTGCTAAACACCCTGCATGCCTGCTACACTTCCTGCATACCTGCTACACTCCCTGCATGTCTGCTAAACACCCTGCATGCCTGCTACACTCCCTGAGTACCTGCTACACTCCCTGCCTGTCTGCTACACTCCGTGCATGCCTGCCACACTCCCTGCATGTCTGCTACCTTTCCTGCATGTCTGCTGCACTCCCTGCATGCCTGCTACACTCGGTGCATGTTTGCTACACTCCCTGCATGTCTGCTACTCTCCCTGCATGTTTGCTACACTCCCTGCATGTCTGCTACACTCCCTGCATGTCTTCTACACTCCCTGCATGTCTGCTAAACACCCTGCATGCCTGCTACACTCCCTGCATACCTGCTACACTCCCTGCATGTCTGCTACCCTCCCTGCATGCGTGCTACACTCCCTGCGTACCTGCTACACTCCCTGCATGCTTGCCACACTCCCTGCATGTCTGCTAAACACCCTGCATGCCTGCTACACTCCCTGCATACCTGCTACACTCCCTGCATGTCTGCTAAACACCCTGCATGCCTGCTACACTCCCTGCATGTCTGCTACACCCCTAAATTCCTGCTACACTTCCTGCATGTCTGGTACATTCCGTGCTTGCCTGCCACACTCCCTGCATTTCTGCTTCACCCCTGCCTGTCTGCTACACTCCCTGCATGTCTGCTACACTCCCTGCATGTCTGCTAAACACCCTGCATGCCTGCTACACTCCCTGAGTACCTGCTACACTCCCTGCCTGTCTGCTACATTCCCTGCATGTCTGCTACACGCCTGCTACATTCCCTGCATGTCTGCTACATTCCCCGTATGTCTGCTACATTCCCTGCATGTCTGCTAAACACACTGCATGTCTGCTACACTCCCTGCATGTCTGCTACACCCCTAAATTTCTGTTACACTCCCTGCATGTCCGCTACATTCCCTGCTTGTCTGTCACACTCCCTGCATCACTGCTGCCTTTTCTGCATGTCTGCTACACTCCCTGCATGTCTGCTACACTCCCTGCGTGTCTGCTACACCCCTGCATGTCTGCTACACTCCCTCCATGCCTGCTACACTACCTGAATGCGTGCTACTCTCCCTGCATGCGTGCTACTCTCCCTGCAGGTCTGATACATTCCCTGCTTGTCTGCCATACTCCCTGCATGTCTGCTAAACACCCTGCATGCCTGCTACGCTCCCTGCATGTCTGCTACACTCCCTGCATGTCTGCTACACTCCCTGCACGTTTGCTATACTCCCTGCATGTCAGCTGCACTCCCTGCATGTTTGCTACACTCCCTGCATATCTTCTAAACACCCTGCATGCCTTCTACACTACCTGCATGCCTGCTACAGTCCCTGCATGCTTTCTACACTCCCTGCTTGTCTGCCACACTCCCTGCATCTCTGCTACACTCCCTGTATGTCTGCTACATTCCCTACATGTCTGGTACACTCCCTGCATGTCTGCTACAGTACCTGCATGTCTGCTACATTCCCTGCATGTCTGCTACATTCCCTTCATGTCTGCTACACTCCTTGCATGTCTGCTACATTCCCTGCAGGTCTGCTGCATTCCCTTCATGTCTGCTACACTCCTTGCATGTCTGCTACAGTACCTGCATGTCTGCTACATTCCCTGCATGTCTGCTACACTCCTTGCATGTCTGCTACATTCCCTGCATGTCTGGTACATTCCTTGCATGTCTGCTACACTCCTTGCATGTCTGCTACATTCCCTGCAGGTCTGCTGCATTCGTTGCATGTCTGCTACACTCCTTGCATGTCTGCTACATTCCCTGCATGTCTGCTATATTCCTTGTACTATGTCTGCTACACTCCTTGCATGTCTGCTACGTTCCCTGCATATCTGCTACACTACCTGCATGCCTGCTACACTACCTGCATGCCTGCTACACTCCCTGCATGTCTGCTACACCCCTGCATGTCTGCTACACTCCCTGCATGTCTGCTACACTCCCTGCATGTCTGCTACACTCCCTGCATGTCTGCTACACTCCCTGCATGCCTGCTACACTCCCTGTATGTCTGCTACACTCCCTGCATGTCTGCTACACAACCAGCATGCCTGCTACACTCCCTGCATGCCTGCTACACTCCCTGCATGTCTGCTACACTCCCTGCATGCCTGCTACACTCCCTGCATGTCTGCTACACTCCCTGCATGTCTGCTACACTCCATGCATGTCTGCTACACTCCCTACATGTCTGCTACACTCCCTGCATGCCTGCTACACTCCCTGTATGTCTGCTACACCCTGCATGTCTGCTACACTCCCTGCATGTCTGCTACACTCAATGCATGTCTGCTAAACACTCTGCATGCATGCTACACTCCCTGCATGTCTGCTACACTCCCTGCATGTCTGCTACACTCCCTGCATGTCTGCTACACTCCCTGCATGTCTGCTACACTCCCTGCATGTCTGCTACACTCCCTGCATGTCTGCTAAACACCCTGCATGCCTGCTACACTCCCTGCATACCTGCTACACTCCCTGCATGTCTGCTACACTCCCTGCAAGCCTGCTACACTACCTGCATGCCTGCTACACTCCTTGTATGTCTGCTACACTCCCTGCATGTCTGCTACACTCCCTGCATGTCTGCTATACACACTGCATGCCTGCTACGCTTCCTGCATACCTGCTACGCTTCCTGCATACCTGCTACACTCCCTGCATGTCTGCTACACTCCCTGCATGTCTGCTACATTCCCTGCATGTCTGCTACACTCCCTGCATATCTGCTACACTCCCTGCATGTCTGCTACACTCCCTGCATGTCTGCTACACCCCTGCATGTCTGCTACATTCCCTGCATGTCTGCTACATTCCCCGTATGTCTGCTACATTCCCTGAATGGCTGCTAAACACTCTGCATGTCTGCTACACTTCCTGCATGTCTGCTACACTCCCTGCATGTCTGCTACACTCCTGCATGTCTCCTACACTCCCTGCATGTCTGGTACATTCCCTGCTTGTCTGCCACACTCCCTCCATGCCTGCTATACCCCTGCATGTCTGCGACACCCACTACATTCCTGCCACACTCCCTGCATGTTTGCTATATTACCTGCTTGTCTGCCACACTCCCTGCATCTCTGCTACCTTTTATGCATGTCTGCTACACTCCCTGCATGTCTGCTACACTCCCTGCATGTCTGCTACACTCCCTGCATGCCTGCTACACTAGCTGAATGCGTGCTACACTCCCTACATGCGTGCTACACTCCCTGCATGTCTGCTGCATTCCCTGCTTGTCTGCCACACTCCCTGCATGTCTGCTAAACACCCTGCATGTCTGCTACGCTCCCTGCATGTCTGCTACACTCCCTGCATGTCTGCTGCACTCCCTGCATGTCTGCTACATTCCTTGCATATCTGCTGCACTCCCTGCATGTCCGCTACACTCCCTGCATGTCTGCTACACTCCCTGCATGTCTGCTAAACACCCTGCATGCCTGCTACACTCCCTGCATACCTGCTACACTCCCTGCATGTCTGCTACACTCCCTGCATGTCTGCTACACTCCCTGCATGTCTGCTACACTCCCTGCATGTCTGCTACACTCCCTGCATGTCTGCTACACTCCCTGCATGTCTGCTACACTCCCTGCATGTCTGCTACACTCCCTGCATGTCTGCTACACTCCTTGCATGTCTGCTACACTCCCTGCATGTCTGCTACACTCCCTGCATGTCTGCTACACTCCCTGCATGCCTGCTACACTCCCTGCATGTCTGCTACATCCCATGCATGTCTGCTACACCCCTCTATGTCTGCTACATTCCCTGCATGTTTGCTACGTTCCCTACATGTCTGCTGAACACTCTGCATCTCTGCTACACTCTCTCCATGTCTGCTACACTCCCTGCATGTCAGCTAAACACCCTGCATGCCTGCAACACTCCCTGCATACCTGCTACACTCCCTGCATGTCTGCTACAAACCCTGCATGCGTGCTACATTCCCTGGATGCCTGCTACACTCCCTGCATGTCTGCTACACTCCCTGCATATCTGCTACACTCCCTGCATGTCTGCTACACTCCCTGCATATCTGCTACATTCCCTGCATGTCTGCTACACTCACTGCATATCTGCTACACTCCCTGCATGTCCGCTACACTCACTGCGTGTCTGCTACACTCCCTGCGTGTCTGCTACACTCCCTGCATGTCCGCTACACTTCCTGCATGTCTGCTACACTCCCTGCATGTCTGCTACACTCCCTGCATGTCTGCTACACTCCCTGCATGTCTGCTACACTCCCTGCATGTCTGCTACACTCCCTGCATGTCTGCTACACTCCCTGCATGTCTGCTACACTCCCTGCATGTCTGCTACACTCCCTGCATGTCTGCTACACTCCCTGCATGTCTGCTACACTCCCTGCATGTCTGCTACACTCCCTGCATGTCTGCTACACTCCCTGCATGTCTGCTACACTCCCTGCATGTCTGCTACACTCCCTGCATGTCTGCTACACTCCCTGCATGTCTGCTACACTCCCTGCATGTCTGCTACACTCCCTGCATGTCTGCTACACTCCCTGCATGTCTGCTACACTCCCTGCATGTCTGCTACACACCCTGCATGTCTGCTACACTCCCTGCATGTCTGCTACATTCCCTGCATGTCTGCTACACTCCCTGCATGTCTGCTACATTCCCTGCATGTCTGCTACACTCCCTGCATGTCTGCTACACTCCCTGCATGTCTGCTACATTCCCTGCATGTCTGCTACATTCCCTGCATGTCTGCTACATTCCCTGCATGTCTGCTACACTCCCTGCATGTCTGCTACACTCCCTGCATGTCTGCTACACTCCCTGCATGTCTGCTACATTCCCTGCATGTCTGCTACATTCCCTGCATGTCTGCTACATTCCCTGCATGTCTGCTACACTCCCTGCATGTCTGCTACATTCCCTGCATGTCTGCTACACTCCCTGCATGTCTGCTACACCCCTGCATGTCTGCTACACTCCCTGCATGTCTGCTACATTCCCTGCATGTCTGCTACATTCCCTGCATGTCTGCTACACTCCCTGCATGTCTGCTACACCCCTGCATGTCTGCTACACTCCCTGCATGTCTGCTACATTCCCTGCATGTCTGCTACATTCCCTGCATGTCTGCTACATTCCCTGCATGTCTGCTACATTCCTACATGTCTGCTACACTCCCTGCATGTCTGCTAAACTCCCTGCATGTCTGCTACACCCCTGCATATTTGCTACACTCTCTGCATGTCTGGTACACTCCCTGCATGTCTGCTACACTCCCTGCATGTCTGCTAAACACCCTGCATGTCTGCTACACTCCCTGCATGTCTGCTACACACCCTGCATGTCTGCTACAATCCCTGCATGTCTCCTACACCCCTGCATGTCTCCTACACTCCATGCATGTCTGCTACACTCCCTGTGTGTCTGCTAAACTCCCTGCATATCTGCTACATTCCTTGCTTGTCTGCTACACCCCTGCATGTCTGCTTCATTCCCTGCATGTCTGCTACATTCCCTGCATGTCTGCTAAACACTCAGCATGTCTGCTACAATCACTGCATGTCTGCTACACCCCTTCATGTCTGCTACACTCCATGCATGTCTGCTACACTCACTGCATGTTTGCTACACTCCCTGCATGTCTGCTACACTCCCTGCATGTCTGCTAAACACCCTGAATGCCTGCTACACTCCCTGCATGTCTGCTACACTCCATGCATGTCTGCTACACTCACTGCATGTCTGCTTCACCCCTGCATGTCTGCTACACTCCATGCATGTCTGCTACACTCACTGCATGTCTGCAAAACACCCTGAATGCCTGCTACACTCCCTGCATACCTGCTACACTCCCTGCATGTGTGCTACGCACCCTTCATGCGTCATACACTCCCTGGATGCCTGCTACACTCCCTGCATGTCTGCTACACTCCCTGCATGTCTGCTACACCCCTGCATGTCTGCTACATTCCCTGCATGTCTACTACATTCCCTGCATGTCTGCTAAACACTCAGCATGTCTGCTACCATCCCTGCATGTCTGCTAAACCCCTGCATGTCTGCTACACTCCATGCATGTCTGCTACACTCCCTGCATGTCTGTTACACTCACTGCATGTCTGCTACACTCTCTGCATGTCTGTTACACTCCCTGCATGTCTGCTACACTCTTTGCATGTCTGCTACATTCCCTGCATGTCTGCTACACCCCTGCATGTCTGCTACATTCCCTGCATGTCTGCTACATTCCCTGCATGTCTGCTAAACACTCTGCATGTCTGCTACAATCCCTGCATGTCTGCTACACCCCTGCATGTCTGCTACACTCCCTGCATGTCTGCTACACTCCCTGCATGTCTGCTACACTCCCTGCATGCCTGCTACACTCCCTGCATGTCTGCTACACTCCCTGCATGTCTGCTACACTCCCTGCATGTCTGCTAAACACCCTGCATGCCTGCTACACAACCTGCATGCGTGCTACACTCCGTGCATGCCTGCCACACTCCCTGCATGTCTGCTACATTCCCTGCTTGTCTGCCACACTCCCTGCATGTCTGCACACTCCCTGCAGGTCTCCTAAACACCCTGCATGCCTGCTACACACTCCCTGCACACCTGCTACACTCCCTGCATGTCTGCTACACTCCCTGCAAGCCTGCTACACTCCCTGCATGCCTGTTACTCTCCCTGCATGCCTGGCACACTCCCTGCATGTCTGCTAAACACCCTGCATGCCTGCTATACTACCTGCATGCCTGCTACACTCTCTGCCTGCCTGCTACACTCCCTCCATGCATGCCATACTCCCTGCATGTCTGCTACATTCCCTGCATGTCTGCTGCATTCCCTATTCGTCTGCTACATTCCCTGCATGTCTGCTAAACACTCTGCAAGTCTGATATACTTCCTGCATGTCTGCTGCACTCCCTGCATGTCTGCTACACTCTTGCATGTCTGCTACACTCCCTGCATGTCTGCTACATTCCCTGCTTGTCTGCCACACTCCCTGCATGTTTGCTATACTCCCTGCATGTCCGTTACATTCCCTGCATGTCTGCTACACTCCCTGCATGTCTGCTATACTCCCTGCATGTTTGCTATACTCCCTGCATGTCCGTTACATTCCCTGCATGTCTGCTACACTCCCAGCATAACTGCTACATTCCCTGGATGTCTGCTACACTCCCTACATTCCTGCCACACTCCCTGCATGTCTGCTACATTCCCTGCTTGTCTGCCACACTCCCTGCATGTCTGCTACCTTTTCTGCATGTCTGCTACACTCCCTACATGTCTGCTACACTCCCTGCATGCCTGCTACACTCACTGCACGTCAGCTACATACCCTGCATGTCTGCTACACCCCTGCATGTCTGCTACATTCCCTGCAAGCCTGCTAAACACTCTGCATGTCTGCTACAATCCTTGCAGGTCTGCTACACCCCTGCATATCTCCTACACTTAATGCAAGTCTGCTACACTCCCTACATGTCTGCTTCACTCCCTGCATGTCTGCTACACTCCCTGCATGTCTGCTACATTCCCTGCATGTCTGCTACATTCCCTGCATGTCTGCTACATTCCCTGCATGTCTGCTAAACACTCTGCATGTCTGCTACAATCCCTGCTTATCTGCTACACTCCTGCATGTTTGCTACACGCCCTCTGCATGTCTGTTACACTCCCTGCATGTCTGCTACACTTCCTGCATGTCTGCTACACTCCCTGCATGTCTTCTACACTCCCTGCATGTCTGCTACATTCCCTGCGTGTCTGCTACATTCCCCATTCGTCTGCTACATTCCCTGCATGTCTGCTAAACATTCTGAATGTCTGCTCCACTCCCTTCATGTCTACTACACTCCTGCATGTCTGCTACACCCCTGCATGTCTGCTACATTCCCTGCATATCTGCTACATTCTTTGCATGGCTGTTAAACACTCAGCATGTCTGCTACACTTCCTGCATGTCTGCTACACTCCCTGCATGTCTACTACACCCCTGCATTCCTGCTACACTCCCTGCATGTCTGCTACATTCGCTGCTTGTCTGCCACACTCCCTGCATGTCTGCTACACCCTTGCATGTCTGCTACACCCCCTACATGCCTGCCACAATCCCTGCCTGTCTTGAACATTCCTTGCTTGTGTGCCACACTTCCTGCATGTCTGCTACACTCCCTTCATTTCTGCTACACTCCCTGCATGTCTGCTACACTCCCTGCATGTCTGCTACACCCCTGCATGTCTGCGTTACTCCCTGCATGTCTGCTACACTCCCTGCATGCTGCTAAACACCCTGCATGCGTGCTACACTCCCTGAATACCTGCTACACTCCCTGCATGTCTGCTACACTCCCTGCATGCCTGCTACACTACCTGCATGCGTGCTACACTCCCTGCATGCCTACCACACTCCCTTCATGTCTGCTACATTCCCTGCTTGTTTGCCTCACTCCATGCATGTCTGCTACTTTCCTGCATGTCTGCTGCACTCCCTGCATGTCTGCTACACTCCCTGCATGATTGCTACACTCCCTGCATGTCTGCTACACTCCCTGCATGTCTGCTAAATACCCTGCATGCCTGCTACACTCCCAGGATACCTGCTACACTCCCTGCATGTCTGCTAAACACCATGCATGTCTGCTACACTCCCTGAATTCCTGCTACACTCCCTGTATGTCTGCTACACTCCATGCATGTCTCCTACACTCCCTGCATGTCTGCTAAACACCATGCATGTCTGCTACACTCCCTGAATTCCTGCTACACTCCCTGCATGCCTGCCACACTGGCTGCATGTCTGCTACACCCCCTGCATGTATGCTACACTCCCTGCATGTCTGTTACACTCCCTGAATGTCTGCTACACACCTGCATGTCTGCTACTCTCCCTGCATGTCTGCTACACTCCCTGCATGTCTGCTAAACACTATGCATGCCTGCTACACTCCCTGAATACCTGCTACACTCCCTGCATATCTGCTACACTCCCTCCATGCCTGCTACACTACCTGCATGCGTGCTACACTCCCTGCATGCCTGCCACAGTGGCTACATGTCTGCTACATTCCCTGCTTGTCCGCCACACTCCCTGCATGTCTGCTACACTCCCTGCATATTTGCTACACTCCCTGCATGTCTGGTAAACACCCTGCAAGCCTGCTACACTCCCTACATGCCTGCTACACTCCCTGCATGCCTGCCATGCTCCCTGCGTGTCTGCTAAACACCCTGCATGCCTGCTACACTCCCTGCATACCTGCTACACTCCCTGCATGTCTGCTACACTCCTTGGATGCCTGCTATACTTACTGCATGCCTGCTACACTCCCTCCATGCCTGCTATACTCCCTGCATGTCTGCTACATTCCCTGCATGTCTGCTAAACACTCTGCATGTCTGCTACACTCCCTGCATGTCTGCTACACTCCCTGCATGTCTGCTACACTCCCTGCATGTCTGCTACACTCCCTGCATGTCTGCTACACTCCCTGCATGTCTACTGCACACCTGCATGTCTGCTACATTCCCCGTATGTCTTCTACATTCCCTGCATGTCTGCTAAACACTCCGTATGTCTGCTATACTTCCTGCTGCACTCCCTGCATGTCTGCTGCACCCCTGCATGTCTGCTACACTCCCTGCATGTTTGGTACATTCCCTGCATGTCTGCAACACTCCCTACATGTCTGCTACACTCTCTGCATGCCTACTACACTCACTGCACGTCTGCTACATTTCCTGCATGTCTGCTAAACACTCTGCATGTCTGCTGCAATCCTTGCATGTCTGCTACACCCCTGCATGTCTCCTACACTCCCTGCATGTCTGCTACACTCCCTGCCTCTCTGCTACACTCCCTGCGTGCATGCTACATTCCCTGCATGTCTGCTACACTCCCTGCCTCTCTGCTACACTCCCTGCGTGCATGCTACATTCCCTGCATGTCTGCTACACTCCCTGCCTCTCTGCTACACTCCCTGCGTGCATGCTACATTCCCTGCATGTCTGCTACACCCCTCTATGTCTGCTACATTCTCTGCATGTCTGCTACTTTCCTTGCATGTCTGCTACACTCCCTGCATGTCTGCTACACTCCCTGCATGTCTGCTACACTCCCTGCATGTCTGCTACACTCCCTGCATGTCTGCTACACCCCTGCATGTCTGCTACACTCCCTGCATGTCTGCTACACTCCCTGCATGTCTGCTACACTCCCTGCATGTCTGCTACACTCCCTGCATGTCTGCTACACTCCCTGCATGTCTGCTACACTCCCTGCATGTCTGCTACACTCCCTGCATGTCTGCTACACTCCCTGCATGTCTGCTACACTCCCTGCATGTCTGCTACACTCCCTGCATGTCTGCTACACTCCCTGCATGTCTGCTACACTCCCTGCATGCCTGCTACACTCCCTGCATGCCTGCTACACTCCCTGCATGTCTGCTACACTCCCTGCATGTCTGCTACACTCCCTGCATGTCTGCTACACTCCCTGCATGTCTGCTACACTCCCTGCATGTCTGCTACACTCCCTGCATGTCTGCTACACTCCCTGCATGTCTGCTACACTCCCTGCATGTCTGCTACACTCCCTGCATGTCTGCTACACTCCCTGCATGTCTGCTACACTCCCTGCATGCCTGCTACACTCCCTGCATGTCTGCTACACTCCCTGCATGTCTGCTACACTCCCTGCATGTCTGCTACACTCCCTGCATGTCTGCTACACTCCCTGCATGTCTGCTACACTCCATGTATGTCTGCTACACCCCTGCATGTCTGCTACACTCCCTGCATGTCTGCTACACTCCCTGCATGTCTGCTACACTCCCTGCATGTCTGCTACACCCCTGCATGTCTGCTACACTCCCTGCATGTCTGCTACACTCCCTGCATGTCTGCTACACTCCCTGCATGTCTGCTACACTCCCTGCATGTCTGCTACACTCCCTGCATGTCTGCTACACTCCCTGCATGTCTGCTACACTCCCTGCGTGTCTGCTACACTCCCTGCATGTCTGCTACACTCCCTGCATGTCTGCTACGCTCCCTGCATGTCTGCTACACTCCCTGCATGTCTGCTACACTCCCTCATGTCTGCTACACTCCCTGCATGTCTGCTACACTCCCTGCATGTCTGCTACACTCCCTGCATGTCTGCTACACTCCCTGCATGTCTGCTACACTCCCTGCATGTCTGCTACACTCCCTGCATGTCTGCTACACTCCCTGCATGTCTGCTACATTCCCTGCATGTCTGCTACATTCCCTGCTTGTCTGCTACATTCCCTGCCTGCTACACTCCATGTCTGCATGTCTGCTACACTCCCTGCATGTCTGCTACACTCCCTGCATGTCTGCTACACTCCCTGCATGTCTGCTACACTCCCTGCATGTCTGCTACACTCCCTGCACACTCCCTGCATGTCTGCTACACTCCCTGCATGTCTGCTACACTCCCTGCATGTCTGCTACACTCCCTGCATGTCTGCTACACTCCCTGCATGTCTGCTACACTCCCTGCATGTCTGCTACACTCCCTGCATGTCTGCTACACTCCCTGCATGTCTGCTACACTCCCTGCATGTCTGCTACACTCCCTGCATGTCTGCTACACTCCCTGCATGTCTGCTACACTCCCTGCATGTCTGCTACACTCCCTGCATGTCTGCTACACTCCCTGCATGTCTGCTACACTCCCTGCATGTCTGCTACACTCCCTGCATGTCTGCTACACTCCCTGCATGTCTGCTACACTCCCTGCATGTCTGCTACACTCCCTGCATGTCTGCTACACTCCCTGCATGTCTGCTACATTCCCTGCATGTCTGCTACACTCCATGTATGCATGCATGTCGACTACACTCCCAGCATGTCTGCTACATCCCTGCATGTCTGCTACACTCCCTGCATGCCTGCTACACACCCTGCATACCTGCTACACTCCCTGCATATCTGCTACATTCCCGGCATGCCTGCTACTCACCCTGCATGTTTGCTAGACTCTCTACATGCCTGCCACACTCCCTGCATGTCTGCTACATTCCCTGCATGTCTGCTACTCACCCTGCATGTTTGCTAGACTCTCTGCATGTCTGCTACACTCCCTGCATGTCTGCTACTCTCCCAGCATGCTACACTCCCTGCTGCTACACTCCCTGCATGTCTGCTACACTTCCCTGCATGTCTGCTGCTACACTGCATGTCTCCTACATTCCCTTCATGTCTGCTACACAACCTGCATGTCTGCTACACTCCCTGCATGTCTGCTACACTCCCTGCATGTCTGCTACACTCCCTGCATGTCTGCTAAACACTTTGCATGTCTGCTACACTCCCTGCATGTCTGCTACACTCCCTGCATGTCCACTACACCGCTGCATGTCTGCTACATTCCATGCATGTCTGCTACACTCCCCGTATGTCTGCTACATTCCCTGCATGTCTGCTAAACATTCTGCATGTCTGCTATACTTCCTGCATGTCTGCTGCACACCCTGCATGTCTGCTACACTCCTGCATGTCTCCTACACTCCCTGCATGTCTGCTACACTCCCTGCATGTCTGCTACACTCCCTGCATGTCTGCTACACTCCCTGCATGTCTGCTACACTCCCTGCATGTCTGCTACACTCCCTGCATGTCTGCTACATTCCCTGCATGTCTGCTACACTCCCTGCATGTCTGCTACACTCCCTGCATGTCTGCTACACTCCCTGCATGTCTGCTACACTCCCTGCATGTCTGCTACACTCCCTGCATGTCTGCTACACTCCCTGCATGTCTGCTACATTCCCTGCATGTCTGCTACATTCCCTGCATGTCTGCTACATTCCCTGCATGTCTGCTACACTCCCTGCATGTCTGCTACATTCCCTGCATGTCTGCTACACTCCCTGCATGTCTGCTACACTCCCTGCATGTCTGCTACACTCCCTGCATGTCTGCTACACTCCCTGCATGTCTGCTACATTCCCTGCATGTCTGCTACACTCCCTGCATGTCTGCTACACTCCCTGCATGTCTGCTACACTCCCTGCATGTCTGCTACACTCCCTGCATGTCTGCTACACTCCCTGCATGTCTGCTACACTCCCTGCATGTCTGCTACACTCCCTGCATGTCTGCTACACTCCCTGCATGTCTGCTACACTCCCTGCATGTCTGCTACACTCCCTGCATGTCTGCTACACTCCCTGCATGTCTGCTACACTCCCTGCATGTCTGCTACACTCCCTGCATGTCTGCTACACTCCCTGCAGGGCTGCTACACGCCCTGCATGTCTGCTATGTCTGCTACACTCCCTGCATGTCTGCTACACTCCCTGCATGTCTGCTACACTCCCTGCATGTCTGCTACACTCCCTGCATGTCTGCTACACTCCCTGCATGTCTGCTACACTCCCTGCATGTCTGCTACACTCCCTGCATGTCTGCTACACTCCCTGCATGTCTGCTACACTCCCTGCATGTCTGCTACACTCCCTGCTGTCTGCTACACTCCCTGCATGTCTGCTACACACCCTGCATGTCTGCTACACTCTCTGCATGTCTGCTACACTCCCTGCATGTCTGCTACACTCCCTGCATGTCTGCTACACTCCCTGCATGTCTGCTACACTCCCTGCATGTCTGCTACACTCCCTGCATGTCTGCTACATTCCCTGCATGTCTGCTACACTCCCTGCATGTCTGCTACACTCCCTGCATGTCTGCTACACTCCCTGCATGTCTGCTACACTCCCTGCATGTCTGCTACACTCCCTGCATGTCTGCTACACTCCCTGCATGTCTGCTACATTCCCTGCATGTCTGCTACACTCCCTGCATGTCTGCTACACTCCCTGCATGTCTGCTACACTCCCTGCATGTCTGCTACACTCCCTGCATGTCTGCTACACTCATGCTGTCTGCTACATGCATGTCTGCTACATTCCCTGCATGTCTGCTACACTCACTACATGTCTGCTACACTCCCTGCATGTCTGCTACACTCCCTGCATGTCTGCTACACTCCCTGCATGTCTGCTACACTCCCTGCATGTCTGCTACACTCCCTGCATGTCTGCTACACTCCCTGCATGTCTGCTACATTCCCTGCATGTCTGCTACACTGCATGTCTGCTACACTCCCTGCATGTCTGCTACACTCCCTGCATGTCTGCTACACTGCCCTGCATGTCTGCTACACTCCCTGCATGTCTGCTACACTCCCTGCATGTCTGCTACACTCCCTGCATGTCTGCTACACTCCCTGCATGTCTGCTACACTCCCTGCATGTCTGCTACACTCCCTGCATGTCTGCTACATTCCCTGCATGTCTGCTACACTCCCTGCATGTCTGCTACACTCCCTGCATGTCTGCTACACTCCCTGCATGTCTGCTACACTCCCTGCATGTCTGCTACACTCCCTGCATGTCTGCTACACTCCCTGCATGTCTGCTACACTCCCTGCATGTCTGCTACATTCCCTGCATGTCTGCTACACTCCCTGCATGTCTGCTACACTCCCTGCATGTCTGCTACACTCCCTGCATGTCTGCTACACTCCCTGCATGTCTGCTACATTCCCTGCATGTCTGCTACACTCCCTGCATGTCTGCTACACTCCATGTATATCTGCTACATTCCCTGCATGTCTGCTACACTCCCTGCATGTCTGCTACACTCCCTGCATGTCTGCTACACTCCCTGCATGTCTGCTACATTCCCTGCATGTCTGCTACATTCCCTGCATGTCTGCTACACTCCCTGCATGTCTGCTACATTCCCTGCATGTCTGCTACACTCCCTGCATGTCTGCTACACTCCCTGCATGTCTGCTACACACCCAGCATGTCTGCTACACTGTCTGCTACACTCCCTGCATGTCTGCTACACTCCCTGCATGTCTGCTACACTCCCTGCTGCTACACTCCCTGTCTGCTACACTCCCTGCATGTCTGCTACATTCCCTGCATGTCTGCTACACTCCCTGCATGTCTGCTACACTCCCTGCATGTCTGCTACACTCCCTGCATGTCTGCTACATTCCCTGCATGTCTGCTACACTCCCTGCATGTCTGCTACACTCCCTGCATGTCTGCTACACTCCCTGCATGTCTGCTACACTCCCTGCATGTCTGCTACACTCCCTGCATGTCTGCTACACTCCCTGCATGTCTGCTACACTCCCTGCATGTCTGCTACACTCCCTGCATGTCTGCTACACTCCCTGCATGTCTGCTACAATCCCTGCATGTCTGCTACATTCCTTGCATGTCTGCTACATTCCCTGCATGTCTGCTACATTCCCTGCATGTCTGCTACACTCCCTGCATGTCTGCTACATTCCCTGCATGTCTGCTACATTCCCTGCATGTCTGCTACACTCCCTGCATGTCTGCTACACTCCCTGCATGTCTGCTACATTCCCTGCATGTCTGCTACATTCCCTGCATGTCTGCTACACTCCCTGCATGTCTGCTACACATGTCTGCTACACTCCCTGCATGTCTGCTACACTCCCTGCATGTCTGCTACACTCCCTGCATGTCTGCTACATTCCCTGCATGTCTGCTACATTCCCTGCATGTCTGCTACACTCCCTGCATGTCTGCTACACTCCCTGCATGTCTGCTACATTCCCTGCATGTCTGCTACATTCCCTGCTTGTCTGCTACACTCCCTGCATGTCTGCTACACTCCCTGCATGTCTGCTACATTCCCTGCATGTCTGCTACACTCCCTGCATGTCTGCTACATTCCCTGCATGTCTGCTACATTCCCTGCATGTCTGCTACATTCCCTGCATGTCTGCTACATTCCTTGCATGTCTGCTACATTCCCTGCATGTCTGCTACATTCCCTGCATGTCTGCTACATTCCCTGCATGTCTGCTACATTCCCTGCATGTCTGCTACATTCCCTGCATGTCTGCTACATTCCTTGCATGTCTGCTACACTCCTTGCATGTCTGCTACATTCCCTGCATGTCTGCTACACTCCTTGCATGTCTGCTACATTCCCTGCATGTCTGCTACATTCCTTGCATGTCTGCTACATTCCTTGCATGTCTGCTACAATCCTTGCATGTCTGCTACTCTCCCTGCATGTCTGCTACACACCCTGCATGTGTGCTACATTCCCTGCATGTCTGCTACACCCCACTATGTCTGCTACATTCCCTGCATGTCTGCTACATTCCTACATGTCTGCTACACTCCCTGCATGTCTGCTACATTCCCTGCATGTCTGCTACATTCCCTGCATGTCTGCTACATTCCTTGCATGTCTGCTACATTCCCTGCATGTCTGCTACATTCCCTGCATGTCTGCTACATTCCTTGCATGTCTGCTACATTCCTTGCATGTCTGCTACATTCCCTGCATGTCTGCTACATTCCCTGCATGTCTGCTACATTCCCTGCATGTCTGCTACATTCCCTGCATGTCTGCTACATTCCCTGCATGTCTGCTACATTCCCTGCATGTCTGCTACATTCCCTGCATGTCTGCTACATTCCCTGCATGTCTGCTACATTCCCTGCATGTCTGCTACATTCCCTGCATGTCTGCTACACTCCCTGCTTGTCTGCTACATTCCCTGCATGTCTGCTACATTCCCTGCATGTCTGCTACATTCCCTGCATGTCTGCTACATTCCCTGCATGTCTGCTACATTCCCTGCATGTCTGCTACATTCCCTGCATGTCTGCTACATTCCCTGCATGTCTGCTACATTCCCTGCATGTCTGCTACATTCCCTGCATGTCTGCTACATTCCCTGCATGTCTGCTACATTCCCTGCATGTCTGCTACATTCCCTGCTTGTCTGCTACATTCCCTGCATGTCTGCTACATTCCCTGCATGTCTGCTACATTCCCTGCATGTCTGCTACATTCCCTGCATGTCTGCTACATTCCCTGCTTGTCTGCTACATTCCCTGCATGTCTGCTACATTCCCTGCATGTCTGCTACATTCCCTGCTTGTCTGCTACATTCCCTGCATGTCTGCTACATTCCCTGCTTGTCTGCTACATTCCCTGCATGTCTGCTACATTCCCTGCATGTCTGCTACATTCCCTGCATGTCTGCTACATTCCCTGCTTGTCTGCTACATTCCCTGCATGTCTGCTACATTCCCTGCTTGTCTGCTACATTCCCTGCATGTCTGCTACATTCCCTGCTTGTCTGCTACATTCCCTGCATGTCTGCTACATTCCCTGCTTGTCTGCTACATTCCCTGCATGTCTGCTACATTCCCTGCTTGTCTGCTACATTCCCTGCTTGTCTGCTACATTCCCTGCTTGTCTGCTACATTCCCTGCATGTCTGCTACACTCCCTGCTTGTCTGCTACATTCCCTGCATGTCTGCTACATTCCCTGCTTGTCTGCTACATTCCCTGCATGTCTGCTACATTCCCTGCTTGTCTGCTACATTCCCTGCATGTCTGCTACATTCCCTGCTTGTCTGCTACATTCCCTGCATGTCTGCTACATTCCCTGCTTGTCTGCTACACTCCCTGCATGTCTGCTACACTCCCTGCATGTCTGCTACACTCCCTGCTTGTCTGCTACATGCTCTGCTACACTGCATGTCTGCTACATTCCCTGCATGTCTGCTACACTCCCTGCATGTCTGCTACATTCCCTGCATGTCTGCTACATTCCCTGCTTGTCTGCTACATTCCCTGCTTGTCTGCTACATTCCCTGCTTGTCTGCTACATTCCCTGCTTGTCTGCTACATTCCCTGCATGTCTGCTACATTCCCTGCATGTCTGCTACATTCCCTGCTTGTCTGCTACACTCCCTGCATGTCTGCTACATTCCCTGCTTGTCTGCTACACTCCCTGCATGTCTGCTACATTCCCTGCATGTCTGCTACATTCCCTGCTTGTCTGCTACACTCCCTGCATGTCTGCTACATTCCCTGCATGTCTGCTACATTCCCTGCATGTCTGCTACATTCCCTGCTTGTCTGCTACACTCCCTGCATGTCTGCTACATTCCCTGCATGTCTGCTACATTCCCTGCTTGTCTGCTACATTCCCTGCTTGTCTGCTACATTCCCTGCTTGTCTGCTACATTCCCTGCATGTCTGCTACATTCCCTGCATGTCTGCTACATTCCCTGCATGTCTGCTACATTCCCTGCATGTCTGCTACATTCCCTGCATGTCTGCTACATTCCCTGCATGTCTGCTACATTCCCTGCATGTCTGCTACATTCCCTGCTTGTCTGCTACATTCCCTGCTTGTCTGCTACATTCCCTGCTTGTCTGCTACATTCCCTGCTTGTCTGCTACATTCCCTGCATGTCTGCTACATTCCCTGCTTGTCTGCTACATTCCCTGCTTGTCTGCTACATTCCCTGCTTGTCTGCTACATTCCCTGCATGTCTGCTACATTCCCTGCTTGTCTGCTACATTCCCTGCTTGTCTGCTACATTCCCTGCTTGTCTGCTACATTCCCTGCTTGTCTGCTACATTCCCTGCTTGTCTGCTACATTCCCTGCTTGTCTGCTACATTCCCTGCTTGTCTGCTACATTCCCTGCTTGTCTGCTACATTCCCTGCTTGTCTGCTACATTCCCTGCTTGTCTGCTACATTCCCTGCTTGTCTGCTACATTCCCTGCTTGTCTGCTACATTCCCTGCTTGTCTGCTACATTCCCTGCATGTCTGCTACATTCCCTGCTTGTCTGCTACATTCCCTGCTTGTCTGCTACATTCCCTGCTTGTCTGCTACATTCCCTGCTTGTCTGCTACATTCCCTGCATGTCTGCTACATTCCCTGCATGTCTGCTACATTCCCTGCTTGTCTGCTACATTCCCTGCTTGTCTGCTACATTCCCTGCTTGTCTGCTACACTCCCTGCTTGTCTGCTACATTCCCTGCTTGTCTGCTACATTCCCTGCTTGTCTGCTACATTCCCTGCTTGTCTGCTACATTCCCTGCTTGTCTGCTACATTCCCTGCTTGTCTGCTACACTCCCTGCTTGTCTGCTACATTCCCTGCTTGTCTGCTACATTCCCTGCTTGTCTGCTACATTCCCTGCTTGTCTGCTACACTCCCTGCATGTCTGCTACATTCCCTGCTACACTCCCTGCATGTCTGCTACATTCCCTGCTTGTCTGCTACATTCCCTGCATGTCTGCTACATTCCCTGCTTGTCTGCTACATTCCCTGCATGTCTGCTACATTCCCTGCATGTCTGCTACATTCCCTGCATGTCTGCTACATTCCCTGCATGTCTGCTACATTCCCTGCTTGTCTGCTACATTCCCTGCTTGTCTGCTACATTCCCTGCATGTCTGCTACATTCCCTGCTTGTCTGCTACATTCCCTGCATGTCTGCTACATTCCCTGCATGTCTGCTACACTCCCTGCTTGTCTGCTACATTCCCTGCTTGTCTGCTACATTCCCTGCATGTCTGCTACATTCCCTGCTTGTCTGCTACATTCCCTGCTTGTCTGCTACATTCCCTGCTTGTCTGCTACATTCCCTGCTTGTCTGCTACACTCCCTGCATGTCTGCTACACTCCCTGCATGTCTGCTACATTCCCTGCATGTCTGCTACACTCACTGCATGCCTGCTACACTCCCTGCATGTCTGCTACACGCCTGCATGTCTGCAACATTCCCTGCATGTCTGCTACATTCCCTGAATGTCTGCTAGTGTATACTACAGTGGCTCCCTAGTATATTGATGATAAAGGCTAAAGTGTCATTTGAAAACAGGTGAATTTGTAAATGAAGTGATAAGCCTATAGAGGCAGGTGCCAGAAGTCGCCAGAACTTACCACAGGTCAGCTGTTTTTTAATAATCTTCCTGGCTTGCCAGTGTACTCGCATATAATCTAGTGATACCAGTGATTAGCAGAATACAGTGTTGTAGTAGCAACTAACCAGTATTATAATGGTACTTAGTGGAGTGGAGTGACTTTCATTAGTTTCTTTTTCTTGAAATACGAGACGTTACTGTGAATTTCATATAACCTGTAGTTACCAGCAGTCGAAATATACACAACGAGAAGCAATTATTACTACAGAAAAAGCGTCCTTCCTCCAAAATTTGCACCAGTCAACTATAGTGATAATATAGCATTTATTGTGGTGGAGACGTAAAAAATAAAAAAAAAAAAAAAAAAAAAAGAGAAAAGCCAGATACAGCGATTGATAAACAAGGAGGTGACCGTTCGTCATTGTAGGAGCTGCCAGATATCACCGGCTCTTCAACACGCAAGTTATACTTTTGTATCAGTCAAATCACATATTACTCGGGTAGATAATTTCCAGTAGATCCTTCATGTGTTAGCTCAAATCACCGACCAGTATGTTTTAAATAAGTGACCCACTGATCAGAGCAGATCGTCTGGCCCGAACCCTTGCCTGGTCCGAACCCTTGACTGGTCCGAACCCGGGACTGGTTTCAAACAGTTTCGTTGGACAATAAAGCAGACTGTAAACGGATGGGGTTGTAGGCGCCCTATAAACACAAACATTAAAAATCAGGAACGTGACGGTAAGCTGTCCAATATACAAAAAGAGTTAGAAACAGAAATACAAATAGCTAGAGCTTCATTTAAGGTTATCAATAGATTTTTCAAGAGGTTGCTAGTAGAATTGCAGTAAATCAACCATTCAAATCATTATGAAGCCCTGTGTAGTCTGTGGTCAGTCAAACAAACGGGCTTCCACATGGATAAATTGTCATTTTTGTGGAAATTGGTGTCACGCCCCTTGTGCAGATATCCCAGAACTAGCTACAAGCAGTATTAAAACAGAGAAGTGTTTTTGGGTATGCTCAAATGAGGAAAAACTGTGGACTAAAATCACAAGGGTATTAAAAGAGGACAACATCAAAGCTGCTTTCATAGAAAACCTGGAAGCTTTCTACAACAGATGGGAACATAAAATGTCTGGGCTGAATGGTACTGCCCTTGATACTGGCCATGTAGTCAGAAACTGTAAGGCTGGAGGTGATGTCCTGGTAGTCAGTAAATGTGGGGCTGATAGTGCTGTCCTGGGAGACAGTAATGGTGAAGCTGGAGGTGCTGTCCTGGGAGACAGTAATGGTGAAGCTGGAGGTGCTGTCCGGGGAGACAGTAATGGTGAAGCTGGAGGTGCTGTCCTGGGAGACAGTAATGGTGAAGCTGGAGGTGCTGTCCTGGGAGACAGAAATGGTGAAGCTGGAGATACTGTCCTGGGAGACAGAAATGGTGAAGCTGGAGGTGCTGTCCTGGGAGACAGAAATGGTGAAGCTGGAGATACTGTCCTGGGAGACAGTAATGGTGAAGCTGGAGGTGCTGTCCTGGGAGACAGAAATGGTGAAGCTGGAGATACTGTCCTGGGAGACAGAAATGGTGAAGCTGGAGATATTGTCCAGGGAGTCGGGAATTATACGCAGGAAGGAATACATATAAATGACCTCATAGGGGACAGGAGCCATAGTAGGGAAACAAGTGTAGTCAAAGATAAGATAAAACCAATATTGCAAACTAGAAATACCGCAGGAAATAGCAAACAAGAGGACTCCAATAGCAATAGTGAGGATAAATTACCAAAAACAACTGGTGGGAGCTCCATTGTTGGTGCTAGGGAGGATAGAAGTAAGACAGGGAAACATGCACCAACAGGGAATACAGTCACAGAAACCCAAGGCAAGCGGAAACCAAGCCTGTGCACATACTATGCACTTGGTATCTGCTGGCATGGGAAATCTGGAAAAACAGATGGGACATGCAACTATGACCACCCTAGAAAATGCCATGCCCATATGAAAACAGGAAAATGCAAACTCCCTTCCTGTAAGCTTTTTCACCCTGAAATGTGTACCTCTTCAGTACAGGAAAGACTGTGCTATAACTTAAATTGCCAGGCATACCATCTAAAGGGGACAAAAAGATACAAAACATCCAGGCCAGGGGAAAACCTGGGTAGCCACAGCCACTCAAGAGGGAGAGGTTTTTTAGTGCCAGGAAGGAAAAAAAACTGGCAGGAAATGGCAGAAATCGTACACCAAATCCAGTCATTCCTGGAGTGGAACCACAGTCGATGGCCTCCACTCCAAACCAACAGATACAGATACTAATGCCGGAAAAAAAATCCCCCCCCAGTACCAACAATACCACCAGTCCGATAACATTCTTCTTTGCAAATATACAGGGTCTAAAGCCAGCTACAAACAACAAAATACCTTTCATCCGTGGACTGCTTGCAGAGGCAAAGGCAATGTTCGCGGCTTTCACTGAGACCCACATAAAGGATCACTTGGACAACGAAGTATGGATCCCAGGTTACAACCTATACAGATGTGACAGAGTGAACAGGCAAAAGGGGGGGGTTGGCCTGTACATTGCAGAGTCACTTGTTTGCACAGAACTGCTTAATGCCTCAAATGACGTAGTGGAAGTTTTAGCAGTAAAGGTCGAGAACCAAAACCTAGTCATTGTGGTAGTCTACAAGCCTCCGGATGCAACATCCCAGCAATTCCAGGAACAGCTGTTAAAAATTGACCACTGTCTGGAAAATCTTCCAGCTCCTGCACCCAACATCTTGCTCCTGGGGGATTTCAACTTAAGGCACCTAAAATGGAGGAATATAGCAAATAATATTGTTGCAGAAATAACACCAGGAGGCAGCTCTGATGAAAACTCACACTCACACGAGCTTTTAAATCTCTGCACAAAATTCAATTTAAACCAGCAAATAATAGAGCCTACAAGACTGGAGAATACACTAGACCTCATCTTCACTAACAATGATGATCTGATAAGAAATGTCACCATATCAAAAACAATATACTCAGATCACAACATAATTGAGGTTCAGACATGTATGCATGGAGCCCCAGACCGACAAAATGAGACTAGTCATGAGGGAGCATTCACCAAATTCAACTTCAATAACAAAAACATAAAGTGGGACCAAGTAAACCAAGTCCTAACCGATATAAGCTGGGAAGATATACTAAGCAACACAGACCCAAACTTATGCCTAGAACAGATTAACTCGGTGGCACTCGATGTATGCACAAGGCTTATTCCTCTAAGAAAAAGGAGGAGTAGATGTAAAATAGAAAGAGACAGGCGCTCCCTTTACAGGCGACGGAAAAGAATAACAGAGCGGCTAAAAGAGGTCAATATATCTGAAATGCGCAGGGAGACACTGGTCAGAGAAATAGCAAGCATCGAACTTAAGCTAAAAGAATCCTTTAGGAGTCAGGAATCGCGGGAAGAACTAAAAGCCATAAATGAAATCGAAAGAAACCCAAAGTATTTCTTCTCCTATGCCAAATCAAAATCGAGAACAACGTCCAGTATTGGGCCCCTACTTAAACAAGATGGGTCCTACACAGATGACAGCAAGGAAATGAGTGAGCTACTCAAGTCCCAATATGACTCAGTTTTTAGCAAGCCGCTAACCAGACTGAGAGTCGAAGACCAAAATGAATTTTTTATGAGAGAGCCACAAAATTTGACTAACACAAGCCTATCCGATGTTATCCTGGCGCCAAATGACTTCGAACAGGCGATAAATGACATGCCCATGCACTCTGCCCCAGGGCCAGACTCATGGAACTCTGTGTTCATCAAGAACTGCAAGAAGCCCCTATCACGAGCCTTTTCCATCCTATGGAGAGGGAGCATGGACACGGGGGTCGTCCCTCAGTTACTAAAAACAACAGACATAGCCCCACTCCACAAAGGGGGCAGTAAAGCAACAGCAAAGAACTACAGACCAATAGCACTAACATCCCATATCATAAAAATCTTTGAAAGGGTCCTAAGAAGCAAGATCACCACCCATCTAGAAACCCATCAGTTACACAACCCAGGGCAACATGGGTTTAGAACAGGCCGCTCCTGTCTGTCTCAACTACTGGATCACTACGACAAGGTCCTAAATGCACTAGAAGACAAAAAGAATGCAGATGTAATATATACAGACTTTGCAAAAGCCTTCGACAAGTGTGACCATGGCGTAATAGCGCACAAAATGCGCGCTAAAGGAATAACAGGAAAAGTCGGTCGATGGATCTATAATTTCCTCACTAACAGAACACAGAGAGTAGTCGTCAACAGAGTAAAGTCCGAGGCAGCTACGGTGAAAAGCTCTGTCCCACAAGGCACAGTACTAGCTCCCATCTTGTTCCTCATCCTCATATCCGACATAGACAAGGATGTCAGCCACAGCACCGTGTCTTCCTTTGCAGATGACACCCGAATCTGCATGACAGTGTCTTCCATTGCAGACACTGCAAGGCTCCAGGCGGACATCAACCAAATCTTTCAGTGGGCTGCAGAAAACAATATGAAGTTCAACGATGAGAAATTTCAATTACTCAGATATGGTAAACATGAGGAAATTAAATCTTCATCAGAGTACAAAACAAATTCTGGCCACAAAATAGAGCGAAACACCAACGTCAAAGACCTAGGAGTGATTATGTCGGAGGATCTCACCTTCAAGGACCATAACATTGTATCAATCGCATCTGCTAGAAAAATGACAGGATGGATAATGAGAACCTTCAAAACTAGGGAGGCCAAGCCCATGATGACACTCTTCAGGTCACTTGTTCTATCTAGGCTGGAATATTGCTGCACTCTAACAGCACCTTTCAAGGCAGGTGAAATTGCCGACCTAGAAAATGTACAGAGAACTTTCACGGCGCGCATAACGGAGATAAAACACCTCAATTACTGGGAGCGCTTGAGGTTTCTAAACCTGTATTCCCTGGAACGCAGGAGGGAGAGATACATGATTATATACACCTGGAAAATCCTAGAGGGACTAGTACCAAACTTGCACACGAAAATCACTCACTACGAAAGCAAAAGACTTGGCAGACGATGCACCATCCCCCCAATGAAAAGCAGGGGTGTCACTAGCACGTTAAGAGACCATACAATAAGTGTCAGGGGCCCGAGACTGTTCAACTGCCTCCCAGCACACATAAGGGGGATTACCAACAGACCCCTGGCAGTCTTCAAGCTGGCACTGGACAAGCACCTAAAGACAGTTCCTGATCAGCCGGGCTGTGGCTCGTACGTTGGTTTGCGTGCAGCCAGCAGCAACAGCCTGGTTGATCAGGCGCTGATCCACCAGGAGGCCTGGTCACAGACCGGGCCGCGGGGGCGTTGACCCCCGAAACTCTCTCCAGGTAAACTCCAGGATAGTGGCGGTGGCAGAAGCCTCCACCACCACTAATATGTACGGCTTCTTTCAGTGGCCACTATAAACCCAACAAGAACACTTCCATCACTTATCCTCACATACATTATGGCATATTTTTTTCATTCTAGAGTATACATGTATATCATATTTCTGTTATTAATATTGTTTATCATGTCGTATTAGATGAATTGTGATAGATAAATATAAAGCACTAATAAAATGGATAAATGAACATTTAACATCACACTTACCTTGACTGACTCTTGTTGGTGTATGGAAGACAAGTAGGAGGCAAGACGGAGAAGAGTTTATTATGGTGGGATTGTAAGAGAAGTGGGGCTTGTTACAGCTGCTTTTTGCAAATGATACAGTATTTTTGGAAGATTCTGATGAGAATTTGCAAAGGTTGGTAGATGAATTTGGGAGGGTGTGTAAAAGAAGGAAAATAAAAGTGAACATATGAAAGAGCATGGTGATGAGGGCAACAAAAAATTTTGGTAATGAAAAATTGGATATTAGATTGGAGGGAGAATGGAGGAAGTGAATGTGTACAGATACTTGGGAATGAATTTGTTGGCAGATGGGTCTATGAAAGTTGAGGTGAACCATAGAATTAACAGGGAAGAAAAAGGCGAGTGGTGTATTACAGCTTCTGTGGAGACAAAATTGGCAACGTGTGAGAGTACAGTAGTACCAATGCTCATGTATGGGTGTAAAGCATACGTTGCAAATAATGCAGCAAGGAGGCTGAAATTAAAGCAGCCAAGATGTCATATCTGAGGGCAATGTGTGATGTGAATATTATGCAGAAAATTTGTAGTTTGGATATGAGGAGTTGCAGAATTACTAAAGTAATATCCAGGGGGCTGAGAAAGGGTTGATGAGATGGGTCGACCATTTGGAGAAGCTGGATAAAAACAAGATGGCTTAGAGGGTGTATAAATCTGCAGCAGAGGTAAGGCGAGTAGGGGTCTTTCTAGGAAAGGTTGGAGAGAGGAGGTTAAAAGAGGTTTTGTATGAGAGGAACTTGTACATCCAGCAAGCATGTGAGAGCAAGGTAGATAGGACAAAAGTGGTTTTCATGACTTCCTGTGCTGTTGGAGTGTAAGCAAGATAATATTTATGCAAGGATTCTGGGAAACCAGGTGGGAAGTACAGTGCCTGAACTCTGAAGAAGGGGTGGGGATATTTGCAGTCTGACAAGAGAGTGGTGGCGTGAGTGATGGCAAAAGTGTTTCTTCTTTTTTGTTTCACCCTACCTTGATGGGAAATGGCCACTGTATTTAAAAATATACAAATATAATAATAATAATAATAATAATAATAATAATAATAATAATAATAATAATAATAAAATTTATACTATAGAGGTCAATTGAGAAACTTTCTTTTCTTTCAACACACCGGCAGTATCCCACCGAGGCGGGGTGGCCCACCGAGGCGGGGTGGCCCAAAAGGAAAAACACAAGTTTCTCCTTTTACATTTAGTAATATATACAGGAGAAGAGGTTTTGAGAAAGAAACAAAATACTATAATTTACACAACGATTTTTTTAAGACATTACAATTTTACATTAAAATAAGTACATACAAGAAAGGTAAAACATTGACAATAACAATATATGCATAAAATACATAATGTAAATCATCAGTTAAACATAAAGACACTAACAACATCACTGAGTATGAGTGGAAGAAGTCAGATTACTAGGCATACAATACATGACTTGAGAATGTAAAATAAATCGTCAGTAACACAGTCTACAAGAGAAAACTTAAAGTTCTTGTAAACCTTTATAAAATGATCTGTGGAGAATATATTAACTTCCAGGTGAAAACAATAACAGCCTGTTTGATCAAACATTCAACCAAGGAGCCAGAATTATTATTTCATTTTTTGAGAAACACTTAACCTTTTCGCTTTGATTCAAAAACACAAAAAATAATGTAACAACACAAAAATATTATAGTTTCCCTCAAGACTGATAATTATATTCAAGAGCAAGTGCTACACAGTGGCACGTGGCCTGGCGGCAAAATCTCTCATTTCACAAAGTGAGGTTCCAGGATCGATTCCGGGAAAGGATGGGAACATTGGGCGTGTTTCCTTACACTGGTTGTCCATGTTCACCCATCAGTAAAATGGGTACCTGGATGTTAGTTGACTATTGTGGGTCAAAATTTACCTAATTTGCCTGAAATGTTCAGCATAACAAGCAGCTATCTATATAGTAGTATGTCACTGATGTCAGCTAGGCCTGTATACCTTATACATGTACCTGTAGAAACAAAGACATTACAGCCTCTCCTCACTTAACAACAGAGTTGCGTTCCTAAGACCACGTCGGTAAATGAATTCATCGCTAAGCAAGGAGCATACTATAATGGTAGTGGATTTGTGTCAACCATCTTTGATATTGTTTTAATGTCACCTTTGCACCATTTATAACATTTTTAGTATATTTTTAAATGTTTATCCAGTAGCATACTGTATATTGTAATAAATAGAATGGTGGAAATCAGTTCTAATATACATTATTTAGGTATGCATACTGGTCAGAGAGCTCGGTGTATGTCCAAGTCATCGGTAAACAAGAAGGTGGCTAAGTGAGGAGAGGCTGTATATATTATTGTCGTGCCGAATATGTAAAACTGGTCAATTAGCAACAATTCATTTAAAATTAAGTCCTTTCTTAAATTTTCTCTTATACGTTTAAAGCTATATTTTTTCATTAATGTTAATGTAAAAATTTTTAATTTTGCACCAAAAGAATCTTAGAAAACTTTCCTAACCTTATTATAACAAGAGCAATTTATTTTAGCCTAACCCAACTAAATATATTTTAAATACGTTTACAATAATTTAGTACTAAACAAACAATCAAATATATATTTTTCGTTAGGTTCAGAATGATTTTGGCAAAATTATTGCATACACAAATTTTCACTTGACCTATATGGCAAGATGAGCGTTGCTATTTAAGCCAAGATCGCAAGTTCTGCCTATTCGGCGCGACATTATTATATTAACCCGTACACGGTCCAAACGTATATATACGTTTTTTCAACATTTGAAAGTAAGTAAAAAAGTAGATCTTCTTTTTGTTTTTCTACATTTGAAAATGTGTAAAAAACTTTGATCTACTTTTTGCTTTTGTTATATTTGAAAATATGTAAAAAAAACTTAGATCTACTTTTGTAGCACTACACATGTGAACGTAGATCTGCTTGGACCGTTTACGGGTTAAACCAGTGTGGGTCATACAGCACTTGAAAATGTAATAGTTGAAGGGTAATCATATGTAATCCAAGGAAGGTGATAGATAACTCTAATTCTTAGGATTAAGAGCCCATTACCAGCATCAGGCAATCCTCCTCGAAAGCAATTCTCTATGAGTGAACTCTCAAGTGTCGCGTTAGATTTGATTTACGCGAAAATATTTTTAAGCATTCAGAACATTGATGTGGTTTTTCTTGTGTATGAACTCTCATGTGTTGTATCAGAGTTGATTTATGTGAAAATTTATTTAGACATTCAGAACACTGATATGGTTTTTCTTGAGTATGGATTCTCATGTGTTGTATCAGAGTTGATTTAAGTGAAAATTTTTTTAGACATTCAGAACACTGATAAGGTTTTTCTTGAGTGTGTACTCTCACATGTTCTATTAGATGTGATTTACGTGAAAATTTTTTTAGACATTCAGAACACTGATATGGTTTTTCTTGTGTATGAACTCTCATGTGTTCTATTAGATGTGATTTACGTGAAAATTTTTTTTGACACTCTGTACACTGATATGGTTTTTCTTGTGTATGAACCCTTATGTGTTGTATTAGAGTTAATTTAAGTGAAAAAACTTTTAGACATTCTGAACACTGATATGGTTTTTCTTCTGTATGAACCTTCATGTGTTGTATTAGATATGATTTACAAGAAAATTTTTTCAGACATTCAGAACACTGATATGGTTTTTCTTGTTTATGAACTCTCATGTGTAGTATTAGATATGATTTACAGGAAAAATCTTTCAGACATTCAGAACACCGATATGGTTTTTCTTGTGTATGAACTCTCATGTGTCGCATTAGGTTTGATCTCCCTGAAAAATCTTTTAGACATTCAGAACACTGATATGGTTTTTCTCGTTTATGAACTCTCATGTGTCGTGTTAGATGTGATTTACATGAAAAATCTTTCAGACATTCAGAACACTGATATGGTTTTTCTTGTGTATGAACTCTAATGTGTCGTATTACATGTGATTTACATGAAAATTTTTTTAGACATTCAGAACACTGATATGGTTTTTCTTGTGTATGAACTCTCATGTGTTCTATTAAATGTGATTTACGTGAAAAGTTTTTTAGACATTCAGAACACTGATATGTTTGTTCCCTTGAAGGAATTCTCATGTTTTGCATCTTATTTTTTGTCTGGAGAGTCATTAGGCAGTTAACCCTTTCACTGTAATAACCTAGAAACTTGTAAGTGCTGACAGTGTCACAATATTTCAAATGGTAAAAAATTGTATCCTAAAAGTAATGACACCACTAATGCAGCAGTTCATGAAAAACTTAAAAAAAATTCCAGAACACTTTATGCATCAGCAATTTTGCCCACTTTGTTTTCCCACTTTATATCCTATTTTAGCCAACTCCAATGCTTAAGTTGACCCAGTTCCTACCCAATAGTTTACCCTCTGTTCTAATAACTGAGCACAGGATACTAACCATTCAACTATCAGAAGATAAATTGACTAATTTTACAATTTAAAAAAATTCTAATTAAAACAGAGTCCAAAATATACACTGTGTAACTCCCCCCCCCCAAACAGCCAGATCTGTTAAACAGAAATTATTGAAGAAACCAGAACTGACAACCCTGAAGTCCCAAAATCTGGAGACAGCAAAGAACATCAGATGTCCATGTTGTCATAGACTTTCTCCAGGCTTAAAAGGACTTCCTCTAAAACTTAGATATTAGAATAGTTATGGTTATGCAGTGTTTATGTTAGGTAGCTGAGTTTTACTGCCAGGTGGGTAGTTTCAAATTTAGGTTGGACAAATACATGAATGAGAGGGGGTTGGATTTGAGTGGAACTTGCACATGAGTAAATAGATTTGTCAGAGCTAATTTTTAGGGTAGCACTGTAAGTGGGTTGGGCAAATGTTTTGTTAGTGGGTTGGTATTGTAAAGGACCTGCTAAGTATGGGCCAACAGGTCTACTGCAGTGTTCCTCCTTTCTTATATTTTTAAGAGTTATGATGAGAATGAACTAGAGGCTAAAAACATAGACAGTATTATGATAATAGATGAGTATAATGGATAGACATTAATAATTGAGAGCAGGTTAGTAATGATGTTGAAGAACACTGTAGACATTCCAGCCACTAAAATAACTTTGCCTCAGTACATTATGTTGCCAGGCTTCTATGTAATGATATTTCTCTAATTAGTAAAATATAACCAAAACTTATTGGACACACTTTAGGCCATCTCAATAACTGAAGCAAACCTAATGAAAACCTATAAAGTACACTGAGGGGCTAGGGAGGGTTATACAATACTTAGGAAAATTGCCAAAAATAAAATATTTTTGCCACTTTGAACCCCATTTCAAATTATTTCCAGTTTGAAACTAACCAAAATCATCTCTCTTTTACTAGTAAGTCTTCCATTCTATAATTGACACTATTAAAACCATAAAAACAATCCAGAGAAATTCACTACAATGTTGCTATTTTAAGCCCAAAGGTTTTACTTTTCTCCATCATGCACTGAATGGGGCAGGCTATTTTTTTTTTTATACTATGCACACACACTATACAGATTCATTTTCTCACGTCTAGGCTAAAATTTACCACCAACAGCATATTTAATGGCACTGTGCTTAAAACACAGATCTACTTGACACTGGCATTGATGACATATATCCACACGGGGACAGTGAAAGGGTGAATATTGACATTGTATTACTGCTTAATGAGATTAGCCTGTAAAAACTTGCATCTGTGGTCACAGTGGCACTTATGCTAGCCTTTTTATGGTGTATAAATATACCTAATAAAGTTGGTAGAATTACCGACAATATGTAAAGTAACAGCTTGACAAAGCTCCTGGAGAGCGAAACGTTGCCACAATAAAATGTCACATTAGTTGCACTTGTGTCCTTTTACTTTACATAAATATACCTAGTTGGATCAATCTTATTGTAGCCAGCTGGCCCAGTGGCTAACATATTGGTCTGGAGATTCACAACTCTAACCATGGGTTCCAGCCCCGCCTGTGGAATGATTTGTTTACAATAGTGTCATTACAATTTTGTGAGTCATAATGAACTTTTATTTATTATGTGTATTTTGAGATTTTAAACTAAAGAACATTTGTGAAAAAAAGTCACTGAGACACACTGACAACATAAGTCCCTTATTATTGTCGCTAAAAGTAAAATATTAAAAATATATTAATTTAATCTTTAAATAATTTCCTAAATTACATAGAGCATGAGAGCATAGAAGATGCTTGTTAACAGCACACAGCATCAACATGAACAACAGCACACAGCATCAACATGAACAACAGCACACAGCATCAACATGAACAACAGCACACAGCATCAACATGAACAACAGCACACAGCATCAACATGAACAACAGCACACAGCATCAACATGAACAACAGCACACAGCATCAACATGAACAACAGCACACAGCATCAACATGAACAACAGCACACAGCATCAACATGAACAACAGCACACAGCATCAACATGAGTGCACACATGAACAACAGCACACAGCATCAACATGAGTGCACACATGAACAACAGCACACAGCAGAAAATTTTATGGAGACAGGCAAACATATATTGTGATAATGGCAGTAAAAGGCAATACTGAAATACAATGAGACTGTATGATTAATAAAAATTATTTTGAAAATCATTAATAAGTTAATGGAGGCATATATCAGACTACAATTAAAATGGAGGGATTTTGTGAAGCATAAATATCTGAAGTAAAGAAAGTAATATAGATGGTGTAATATATCCTGGCCACAATGTTAACAATAAAGTAATATAGATGGTGTAATATATCCTGGCCACAATGTTAACAATGAAGTAATATAGATGGTGTAATATATCCTGGCCACAATGTTAACACTGAAGTAATACAGATGGTGTAATATATCCTGGCCACAATGTTAACAATAAAGTAATATAGATGGTGTAATATATCCTGGTCACAGTTAATATTGGTAATAAAGAAATACAGGTGCATTTTACCATCCAGTCACAGTCAGGAAATAATATTCCTACATAGTTCTGTGTATTATATTCAGGCACATTATTACATAAGACAGACAATGTAATATGATATTCACCACAGTGATTAAAAAGATAATAGACTTTTACTGACTTCTGCTTTTTTTTATAATAGACTTTTGAAAGTAATATAGTTAAATATTAGTAGGGAATAAATCAACTCTTTATTAAGACTTAATATCTTATGAATCAACTAATAAAATATTTATATAATAAGCTAAGTAGCTTTATAATGGTAATAAACTGAAGTGTGATGGATGTTGATAATAAATGTTCAGTGTTATATTAACATAAGAACAACAGCATTTCAGTAAGTGAACTTTATATCCAGTAAATGTTGAGTGTGGATGTAAATGTTATAACAATAATGTGAGCTGCATGATACAAGTGCAGATATTAACAATGTATTTAAGACAATGTGGTCAACATTACTTGCACTATTTCTGCTTTATCTCTGTCAGTTACATCACTTTCATTGTACTAAGTGCTGACAATGTAAGCATAATTCTTCAGCCGAGATGCTGACCTGCAAGAGGAAAAAATACATTAGCTAAGAACTGAAGAATTAAATTTTTTTTGTATGCTGATATTAAACCAAATGTGTAGATATTTGTGTATGTTCTTTTTAACTTGTTGAGTGTTTACAGTGACAACATTATTATTAGTATTACAATCAAAATTAACACTTTCAGTGTTGGTCCCATTATATCACAGCTTTGAAGTCAGTGTCAGTCCAGTAGTATGATGCCATGAGCTCAGCTCACTCAGATAAGCTCTGAGCAGTAAATTTGGGCCTAGATATGAGAGAATGGGTCTATGTAGTAAGTGTGCACCACATAAAAAGAAAAAAACTGCAACCATGATTTTGGTTTAAAACAGTGGCTTTGCCAGTCATTATCATATAGATTTTATGGCTGTCTTCTCAGTTTCTTGGTTTCATTTGATAGAATGGAAGACATATTACAGAAATAAAGATGATTTAGATTAGTTTCAGGATTAAAGTAGCTTGAAATTGAGTTCAAAGCAGCAGAAATGTTTGATTTTTGCCGATATTTCGCAGATAACATTACGTGTCCAATACACATCCAAGTGGCCAGTCTAATAAGCACTGAAGAATGCACTGACATTATTTATACTATTACAATAATGCAGTAGTCTACATAAAAGTAAATTTTCTATTTTTTGTGTAAACACCTACCATACGACTTACGACCGAGTTCGGTTCCGAGAAACCAGTCGTAAGTCGAAATGGTCGTGTCGAACTTTACTACTGAATATCAAAATAAAATTTTTGTAATGACTTTATTTTATTGTTTTATTTTGGTATTTCATGTTTTACTTTACTTTTTATGCTGTTAGTACTGTATTTTATACTGTAAGGTTTAAGTTAAACACTGTGTACAACACAAACACTTGTTTATTTCCCAGAAATTTGGCATAAAAAACACGGTTGTAAGTCGAGTCGTCGTAAGTCGAGCAGGTCGTAAGTCAGATAGTAGGTGTACCTGGAGTCTACCTGGAGGGTGTTCTGGGGGTCAATGCCTTCACAGGCCAGTCCTTGACCAGGCCTCCTGGTAGACCAGGGCTTGATCAACCAGGATGTTTCTGCTGGTTGTACGTAATCCAACATATAAAACACAACCCGGTTGAGAAGGTACTGACTTTAGGTATCTGTCTAGCTCCCTCTTGAAGGCAGCTAGGAGTCTATTGGCAATTCCCCTTATGCCTGGTGGGAGGCTGTTGAAAAATCTTGGGCCCTGGACACTTACTTTGTTTTCTCTTAGTATACCAATGGTGCCCTACTTCTCATTTCACTTGCACTGTTTGCCCAGTCTTTTGCTTTCATAGGGAGTGATTACTGTTTGCAGATTTGGGACCAGCCCCTCTAGGATTTTCCAGGTGTAGATTATGATGTATCTCTCTAGCCTGGCTCTAATGAGTACAAATTAAGTGCTTCCAAGTGTTCTCAGTAGTTGTTTGAGAGAACTTATATGTACAATAAAGGTTCTCTGTACATTCTCTAGATCTGTAATTTCACCTGCCTTGAATTGAGACGTTAATCTACAGCCAGCAGTATTCCAGCCTAGAGAGAACAAGTGATTAAAAAAAAAAACATCATTAGCTTGGCATCCCTTGTTTTAAAGGTTCTCTTTATTTATCCTATCATTTTCCTCACAGATGTGACAGTGACAGTGTTGTGATCTTTGAAGGAGGGATCCTCTGACATTACCACTCCCAGGTCCTTCACACTACTTTTCCACTCTATTGTGTGAATAGTTGAAACAGATAAATAGGCAGATAAATGCCGGTCGTGAGGCACCAGCAGTGGGCCATGCTGCCACCCATGCTGCCACCCATGCTGCCACCCATGCTGCCACCCATGCTGCCACCCATGCTGCCACCCATGCTGCCACCCATGCTGCCACCCATGCTGCCACCCATGTTGCCACCCACGCCGCTGCCTCAGCTGATCTACAACAAATTCAAATTCAAATTCAAATTCAAAGTTTATTCTCTATAAGGATTACAATGCTGAGTTTACAGAAATTTGGTTATTGTGTGGTTTACATGTAGTAAAATTGTGATTACAGAGTGTACCACTAGAACGCTTAGCATGGCTAGGTATTACAGAGTGTACCACTAGAACGCTTAGCATGGCTAGGTATTACAGAGTGTACCACTAGAACGCTTAGCATGGCTAGGCATTTCGGGCAGACTTAGTTTTATTCTTAATTGTAAAATATTACAAATTATGAGGTAAGTTGGTATTATGGCTAAGTGACTAAATACTAGTTCGTGAGTTTAGCAATGTGAATGCTTTTGTTTTGGCACAGTACATAGTTTCAGTATTGGAGTATCACAGGATTCATTATTTTAAGATTGAGATTAATATTTCTGTTTATGGTCAAATGAGTGAGTGAGTGTAAGTGTGAACCACCAGGTGGTATTCGTGTAGTTAGTTGACGGGGTGTATCAGGGAGATAAGATGTTTTCTAATGGTAGTTTTGAAGGTGATGAATGTGTCTGCAGTTCTAGAGTTCTCAGGTAGGGTATTCCAGATTTTAGGGCCTTTGACATACATTGAATTTTTGTAAAGGTTTAGTCGGACACGGGGAATGTCGTAGAGATGTTTGTGTCTGGTGTTATGCCTGTGGGTTCTGTCACAACTATCAAGAAAGCGTTTTAGGTCAAGGTTGATATTAGAGTTTAAGACCCTGTAGATGTAGATTGCACAGTAGTAAGTGTGGATGTACTGAACTGGGAGTAAGTTTAGGTCTATGAAGAGTGGGGGGGGGGGGGGTGTTGCCAGGGATGGGACTTAGTGATTATTCTTACTGCAGCTTTTTGTTGGGTTATTATTGGCTTTAGGTGTGTTGCTGCAGTTGATCCCCAAGCACAAATAGCATAGGTGAGGTATGGATAATAAAGGCCACCATCCCCCACCCACCCACCACACCAGCCTCCACAACCACAACCTCCACAACCACAAACTCCACAACCACAACCACCTGTCAATGTCCAGTATCCCCCAGTAGACCACACCTGGGATTGGCAGGAAGCTGCCAATTTTGCTCCAAATCCCCCAGTTTGATGAAAGCCAAAGTGGAATACGGCCATCTTGTACACTGGGGAACAATGCCAGTGAACTGGAATGTTTCGAGTTATTCTTTGACGAACCCCTGATGGAAATTATTGTCAGGGAAAGCAACAGATACTACTAGTACACCATGGCAAACACAACACTTTCACCAAACTCACACCTACACCAGTGGAAGGAGACAACTGTGGCTGAGATGTATCTTTTGTTTGCCACAATAATGTTTATGCCACGTGTGTATAAGCACAGTGTGAAATTATAAGAACATAAGAAAGGAGGAACACTGTAGCAGGCCTGTTGGCCCATACTAGGGTGTTCCTCCTTTCTTATGTTCTTATGATTTCACACTGTGCTTATACACATGTGGCATAAACATTATTGTGGCAAACAAAAGATACATCTCAGCCACAGTTGTCTCCTTCCACTGGTGTAGGTGTGAGTTTGGTGAAAGTGTTGTGTTTGCCATGGTGTACTAGTAGTATCTGTTGCTTTCCCTGACAATAATTTCCATCAGGGGTTCGTCAAAGAATAACTCGAAACATATTCCAGTTCACTGGTCAACAGACTGCCTGCTTGCAACCCCAGGTTTCAGTGATATAATAAGAGTGAATCGAGTTGTGCTACTATTACGTATGCTTCACTTCTCAGACAAAACCAGCCCTGACAGAAACAACAGATTATATAAGATTAGGAATGTGTTTGTGTATCTGAAACAGAAATTCAATTTTTTTTTTTTATCCCTTCAGGAAGCTTGTTATTGATGAGTCTTTGATTCTGTTCAAAGGAAGACTCTCATTCAAGCAATACATACCAAGCAAGAGGAAACGCTTTGGTATAAAGTTGTTTGTGGTTGTTACAGTGGTTTTGTATTGGATATAATTGTGTACACTAGAAGTAATACATTGCGAGATACCAGGAAGTTACTGGGTATCTCCGGTGATGTGGTTAGAACAATGATGGAACCATATCTTGGTAAGGGACATATACGTATACTGATTACTGGTACACAAGCCCCTCACTCAGTGATTTTTTGTGAGTGAACATGACAGATGTGTGTGGCACAGTGCGTGCAAATCATAAACATATGCCCAGGTTCAACGCTGGCACTCGTAGAGGTGAGATGCAGGTGTTTGCTGCCAATGACATCATGGCATTTCGGTGGCATGACAAACGAGATGTCACACTGTTGTCATCAGTTCACCCTAATGAAATGGCAGACAGCATAGAGAAAGCAATGAACCCATTCTAAAACCTGCAGCTGTGATTGACTACACCCTCAATATGCATTCAGTGGACAAATGTGACAAGCAGATTGGGTTTGCTGATTGTGTTCACAAGCGTTATAAGTGGTACGTAAAACTCTTTTAAAACTCTTTATGTAAGATGAGGACCAGAAACAAACCACCATATGGCAAATTTTGTTTGTTTGTCATCAGACAAATAATAATCAAGTACCAAGGAACAACACCTGCAATAGAAAACCGCCCATGAAATTATCAACAACTACCTTCTCGTCTGAAGCATGGTGATCACTTCCTAACAAAACTGCCTGCTACTGCTTTCAAGAAAAATGCTCAGAAGAGGTGTTACATCTGTGCACATACAAAAAACGCCCACAACAACAAAGAGACACTCGTTTCATGTGTGAGGAGTGTAAAACACCATTGTGCATAACACCATGTTTCAAAGACTTCCACAGGCTACAGAACTTCTAAAAACATGTCCTGTGACTGTATATGTGTATATAAAATATAGAAAAATAGTAATAAACAACATTTTATATTGTTCATTTGTGTAAACAAGTTTTGTAAACAAAACAGTGACAACAGTGTTTATGCAGTTATTGTGTAGTATAGAAAAAGAAATAACTTACAAAATAGTGCTCATATTGGTCCCACACGCCATAAAAGTTACTTGGAAAAAAAATTTAAAAATGATAGAAAATAGTACCTAAAAAATAAAATAAACTAATACCGGGTGACCGGCAGTTGGTGATGTTATCGTATGCTGGTCATTTTCTGTCAACTTCACGCCTCCATATCTCGGTAAGTATTGATGGTAAAAATTTTTTGTTTAGCCTATAAAATTCAGAAAAAAAAAAAACAATATCTTCTCATAAGAAAAAACAATTTTTTTTTTTTTTAATTTTTACCGACCCTGAGAACAGGTTTGGGAGAGGGCCTGCCGACCCTTACAATTCTCAGCATGAATTATTTATTACCTCTCCCTTTGTTTACAATGACATCTAAAGGTAGTTGTTATAAACGATTAAACGCAGTGAACATGGTATGTCGATGATAATAATATGACTCTGGGCCACATTAAATATCGTGTAGGTATGTAGCCCAGGCGGACTACATACCTACATTATTATTATAACTGATAATTATACGTATGTGTACCTGTACCTAAGTAAACTTACACACTGTGCTGGCATGCAGGTACACATTAAAATCACTATGAATGTTTTATTAGTCTTGAAGATGCCATATTAATAATGATAATAATAATAACACAATAATAATCACTAAGGAGCATTAAATATCGTATAAAATGTTAATGCATGTATAGACATTTTGCTTAATCCATCTAGATACACCCCACAGTAGAATAAATTAACATAAATATGAGATATGGTAGCCAGGTGACTTGTAGGACTTGACTCACGAAATCGTAATGACACGATTGCAAACAAACCATACCCGTCCGTGGTATTGGTTGTAGGACTTGTGGAAGCCAGACAACTTGTAGAACTTGTGGTAGCCAAGCAACTTGCAGGACTTGTGGTAGCCAGGCAACTTGTAGGACTTGTGGTAGCCAGGCAACTTGTAGGACTTGTGGTAGCCAGGCAACTTGTAGGACTTGTGGTAGCCAGGCAACTTGTAGAACTTGTGGTAGACAGGCAACTTGTAGGACTTGTGGTAGCCAGGCAACTTGTAGGACTTGTGGTAGCCAGGCAACTTGTAGGACTTGTGGTAGCCAGGCAACTTGTAGAACTTGTGGTAGCCAGGCAACTTGTAGAACTTGTGGTAGCCAGGCAACTTGTAGAACTTGTGGTAGCCAGGCAACTTGTACACTATAATATTACTGGGAGTAACTAGAAAATTATTCCTTTCATATGCCTTCATTCAGGGTGTCATTTCTTCTAAAAATGGTGTTACATGAGAATGGGAGTGATTCTCTTTATTTACTCTACTGTATCAAAGTGGAGACAACTTGTGCACAATGTAAAGTGACCAAAACCTGACATGTTCGTCCGATTGTTTACATTATGTGTGGGTGGGGTGGGGAGGGCTGCCCTTCCTGGCTACCCATACTTCCTAACCTGACTTAATACAAATAAAACTCACTTCTCACCCTACATTAAGACTACAAATATTTTAAGGTAATTAATGAGTGTACTATATATGCACTTTATCGCTCTAGGGAGCTTAGTGTCGTAGTAGGTATAAGTGGCCAGGCAGGATGCCATACCTCCAACACGACTTTCTACAAATAAATACTTTTCACCTCTCACCCTACTTTAAGACCATTAAGGCTACAAATATTTTAAGGTAAGTAATGCGTGTACTGTATATGCATTTTATCGCTCTAGGGAGCTTTAAGCATCGTTATATAGTATGTGTGGGTGGGGTGGCCAGGAGGGCTACCACACCTGACTTCTTAAAGTACTACTCACTTTTTGCCCTACATTAAGACTACAAATATTTTGAGATAAATAATGAGTGTACTGTGTGTGTATTTTACTTTTTAATGCCTGGTTCTATTGCTAACTTAATATATGTTAGTGCAAACTTGTTATCTGGCATTTATATGCATTTATAAATGGAAAAAATGGAGTTCTGCTTTCCGGCAAAGTCTGCTTTACAGCAGTAGCCTGGAACCTAACCTGTCGAATAAGTGGGGCCCTACTGTATAGTTTTACATACACAAAACAATGAAAACTAAATAAAATAAATAAATGAACAATTAAAGCAGTATTACATACCATAATTGAAGACTTTTCTTGGCTTATGGAAGACAGGGGGGAGGAAAGAGGCTTGAGAGTCACTGTACCCCTGCAACACACTCCACTTTGCACACATGTCCTTAACCCTTAAACTGTCCAAACATAGATCTATGTCCACGTGTGGGGGGGCTCCAAACGTAGATCTACATTTTTTTTTTACATGCTTTCAAATGGGGAAAATCAAGGTCAAAGTGCTACACAAGTGAACGTAGATCTACTTTTGGACAGTTTAAGGGTTAATCAACGAAGAAGGCACATTCTTCCCTTTCTCTTCCTCCTCCTCTGAAGCAATTTCTTCAGCTGTGGTCTGTTGCTGTTCCAGATGAAGGTCTTGCAGCTCTCCCATCTACCACCATCACTACCATCCTCTACCACCATCACAACCACTACCACCCTCTATCACCATCACTACTACTCTCTACTACCATCACTACTATCCTCTACCACCATCACAACCACTACCACCCTCTACCACCATCACTATCACCCTCTACCACCATCACAACCACCCCTCTACCACCATCACAACCACAACCACCCTCTACCACCATCACTCTTGCACTTTGCTACAATTTTTTAAATTCCATTGTGTTTCTCACTTTCTTTACCAAAGGAACTTTACTAGGAACTTTCTTTCATAAGAACATAAGAAAGAAGGAACACTGCAACAGGCCTACTGGCCTATGCGAGGCAGCTTCAATTCTTCCACCGCCTTAAACCAATGCCTTAACCTAGTGAGGTCAGACACCTCACTTAAGGGAGGAGCGCTGCATCCAACCTAGTAGCACAAGCTAGTCAGGTCCAACTAACACCCACCCACACCCACTCATGTATTTATCCAACCTATTTTTAAAACTACACAACGTCTTAGCATCTATGACGGTACTCGGGAGCTTGTTCCACTCATCAACAACTCTATTACCAAACCAGTGCTTTCCTATATCCTTCCTGAATCTGAATTTTTCTAATTTAACCCTTTCAGGGTCGCCAGGCCCTCTCAGAGACTGGATCTCAGGGTAGCCAAAATTTAAAAAAAAAATATTTTTCTTATGAAAAGATAGAGAATCTTTTCCCGATCATAATGACACCAAAAGTATGAAATTTGATGGAAAATTTACGGAATTATGCTCTTGCGAAGTTAGCAGTCTTGACGATGTTTACGAATCGGCAATTTTGGCCACTTTGAGCTCCATTTTCGGCCAATTCCTGTGTACTAGTCGACAAAAATCATAACTATCTTGCTAGAACTCCATTTTGTCTATCGAATGAGTACAAGAAACCACCCATTTACCGATTTCAACTATCCAATAAAGTGGTCAGAATTTAGCAATTTTGCCAATTTCACACAAATTTCAAAAGATGCCAATTTCCAAATAGGGTCCAGAATAAACAAGAAAGACATTCCTGGCACTAAAATAACATTTCCTTTGTTCATTAGTCACATCCCCACGCCCCTCTTACATTTCTTTTGCTTTACACTTTGAATTTTTATTCTCACAAAAAATAGAAGATTTACTGTTATGCAGACTACTGTATTAGTGTAGAAATGGTATAAATAATATCAGTGCACTTGTGAAAGAATATCAGATTCACCAGTTGACATGTATTGGATGCTTAGCATGATTTGTTTACTTTTGAACTTTGGCAAAAATCGAACATTTCTGCTACTTTCAGCTCAATTTCAAGGTACTTTTCATTGTGAAACCAATCAAAATTGTCTCAATTTCAGTAATATGTCTTCCATTCTATAAAATAAGACCAGGAAAACTAGAATACAGCCATAAATACCATACGAAAATACAGTGCAAAGATGCTGTTTTAAACCAAAAATATGGTTAATGTTTTTTTTTCTCATAATGCACTGTATGCTGCAGGATTTTTTTTATACTGTGCACACTGACCACATAGACCCATTCTTTCATATGTAAGCCTACCAGCTTTCTCCTGCTAGATTTGAGGGCACTAGAATTTATGCATACTAGTACAGTGGACCCTCGCCTAACGTTGGCATCACATAACGTTAAATCCGCCTAGCGATACATTTTATCACTAAAATTTTGCCTCGCCTAGCGCTAAAAAACTCGCTCAATGCGATTCGTCCGAGACGCGTCCATGTGTGGCCTGAGCCAGCCTCACTTGTTCCGCCGGTGGCATTGTTTACAAGCAAACCTCCGCGGTAACATCTAAGCATACAATCGGAACATTTCATATTATTACAGCATTTTTAGTGATTTCACCTGCAAAATAAGTGACCATGGGCCCCAAGAAAGCTTCTAGTGCCAACCCTACAGGAATAAGGGTGAGAATTACTATGGATATGAAGAAAGAGATCATTGCTAAGTATGAAAGTGGAGTGCGTGTCTCCGAGCTGGCCAGGTTGTATAGTAAACCCCAATCAACCATCGCTACTATTGTGGCCAAGAAAACGGCAATCAAGGAAGCTGTTCTTGCCAAAAGTGCAACTTTGTTTTCGAAACAGAGATCGCAAGTGATAGAAGATGTTGAGAGACTGTTATTGGTGTGGATAAACGAAAAACAGATAGCAGGAGATAGCATCTCTCAAGCAATCATAAGTGAAAAGACTAGGAAGTTGCATGAGGATTTAATTAGAAAAATGCCTGCAACTAGTAATGATGTGAGTGAATTTAAGGCCAGCAAAGTTTGGTTTGAGAGATTTAAGAAGCGTAGTGGCATACATAGTGTGATAAGGCATGGTGAGGCTGCCAGTTCAGACCACAAAGCAGCTGAAAAATATGTGCATGAATTCAAGGAGTACATAGACAGTGATGGACTGAAACCTGAACAAATGTTTAATTGTGACAAAACAGGCCTGTTTTGGAAGAAAATGCCAAGCAGGACCTACATTACTGAGGAGGAAAAGGCACTCCCAGGACATAAGCCTATGAAAGACAGGCTTACTCTGTTAACGTGTGCCAATGCTAGTGGTGATTGCAAAGTGAAGCCTTTATTGGTGTATCTATCACTCTGAAACTCCCAGAGCATTCAGGCAAAAGAATATCCTCAAGGCTAATTTGTGTGTGCTGTGGAGGGTAAACAGTAATGCATGGGTCACTAGGGACTTTTTCTATGACTGGTTACACCAAGCATTTGCCCCCACTGTGAAAAATTACCTAATTGAAAATAAATTAGACCTTAAGTGCCTCCTGGTGTTAGACAATGCCCCTGGTCATCCTACAGACTTGGCAGAGCGACTTTGTGGGGACATGAGCTTCATTAAGGTCAAGTTTTTGCCTCCTAATACAACTCTTCTCCTGCAGCTCATGGACCAGCACGTCATTGCAAACTTCAAAAAACTGTACACAAAAGCTTTGTTTGAAAGGTGCTTTGTAGTGACCTCATAAACTCAATTGACTCTAAGAGAGTTTTGGAGAGATCACTTTAATATCCTCAATTGTGTAAACCTTATAGGTAAGGCTTGGGAGGAAGTGACTAATAGGACCTTAAACTCTGCTTGGAAGAAACTGTGGCCAGAATGTGTAGACAAAAGGGATTTTGAAGGATTTGAAGCTAACCCTGAGAAGCGTATGCCAGTTGAGGAATCAATTGCGGCATTGGGGAAGTCCTTGGGGTTGGAGGTTAGTGGGGAAGATGTGAAAGAGTTGGTGGAGGAGGACAATGAAGAACTAACCACTGATGAGCTGCTAGATCATCTTCAACAGCAAGAGGCCAGACCTGAGGAAACTGCTTCGTAGGAGGGGAGAGAGAAATTGAAGAAGTTGCCTACTTCAAAGATTAAGGAAATCTGTGCAATGTGGCTTAAAGTGCAAACCTTTATGGATGAAAATCACCCTCAGACAGCTATTGCAAGCCGTGCTGGTGACTATTACACTGACAATGTTTTGAAACACTTTAGGAATGTCATAAAGGAACGAGAGGTACAGACCTCTATGGACAGATATGTTGTGCGACAGAAGTCCAGTGACTCTGAAGCTGGTCCTAGTGGCATTAAAAGAAGAAGGGAAGTAACCCCGGAAAAGGACTTGGCACCTCAAGTCCTAATGGAAGGGGATTCCCCTTCTAAACACTAAGACCTTCAACACTCTCCCCTCCTTCCATTCCATCAATCATCACCAGATCTTCAATAAAAGTAAGTGTCATGTAACTGTGCATGTCTTCTTCAGTTTGTGTGTATTAAAATTAATATTTCATGTGGTAAAAAAAATGTTTTTCATACTTTTTGGTGTCTTACACGGATTAATTTGATTTCCATTATTTCTTATGGGGAAAATTAATTCGCCTAACAATAATTTCACCTAACATTGAGCTCTCAGGAATGGATTAATAGCGTTATGCGAGGGTCCACTGTATGTCAAAAACCCTGGTGCGCAAGCCGTACTAGTACGTCGGAAAACCTAAAAGGGTTAAAGCCATTGCAGCGAGTCCTGTCAATGTTAGATGTTTTTAGCACGCTATTTACATTATTATTATTTTTTTTTTTATTATCACACTGGCCGATTCCCACCAAGGCAGGGTGGCCCGAAAAAGAAAAACTTTCACCATCATTCACTCCATCACTGTCTTGCCAGAAGGGTGCTTTACACTACAGTTTCTAAACTGCAACATTAACACCCCTCCTTCAGAGTGCAGGCACTGTACTTCCCATCTCCAGGACTCAAGTCCGGCCTGCCGGTTTCCCTGAACCCCTTCATAAATGTTACTTTGCTCACACTCCAACAGCACGTCAAGTATTAAAAACCAATTGTCTCCATTCACTCCTATCAAACACGCTCACGCATGCCTGCTGGAAGTCCAAGCCCCTCGCACACAAAACCTCCTTTACCCCCTCCCTCCAACCTTTCCTAGGCCGACCCCTACCCCGCCTTCCTTCCACTACAGACTGATACACTCTTGAAGTTATTCTGTTTCGCTCCATTCTCTCCACATGTCTGAACCACCTCAACAACCCCTCCTCAGCCCTCTGGACAACAGTTTTGGTAATCCCGCACCTCCTCCTAACTTCCAAACTACGAATTCTCTGCATTATATTCACACCACACATTGCCCTCAGACATGACATCTCCACTGCCTCCAGCCTTCTCCTCGCTGCAACATTCATCACCCATGCTTCACACCCATATAAGAGCGTTGGTAAAACTATACTCTCATACATTCCCCTCTTTGCCTCCAAGGACAAAGTTCTTTGTCTCCACAGACTCCTAAGTGCACCACTCACTCTTTTTCCCTCATCAATTCTATGATTCACCTCATCTTTCATAGACCCATCCGCTGACACGTCCACTCCCAAATATCTGAATACATTCACCTCCTCCATACTCTCTCCCTCCAATCTGATATTCAATCTTTCATCACCTAATCTTTTTGTTATCCTCATAACCTTACTCTTTCCTGTATTCACCTTTAATTTTCTTCTTTTGCACACCCTACCAAATTCATCCACCAATCTCTGCAACTTCTCTTCAGAATCTCCCAAGAGCACAGTGTCATCAGCAAAGAGCAGCTGTGACAACTCCCACTTTGTGTGTGATTCTTTATCTTTTAACTCCACGCCTCTTGTCAAGACCCTCGCATTTACTTCTCTTACAACCCCATCTATAAATATATTAAACAACCACGGTGACATCACACATCCTTGTCTAAGGCCTACTTTTACTGGAAAATAATTTCCCTCTTTCCTACATACTCTAACTTGAGCCTCACTATCCTCGTAAAAACTCTTCACTGCTTTCAGTAACCTACCTCCTACACCATACACTTGCAACATCTGCCACATTGCCCCCCTATCCACCCTGTCATACGCCTTTTCCAAATCCATAAATGCCACAAAGACCTCTTTAACCTTATCTAAATACTGTTCACTAATATCTTTCACTGTAAACACCTGGTCCACACACCCCCTACCTTTCCTAAAGCCTCCTTGTTCATCTGCTATCCTATTCTCTGTCTTACTCTTAATTCTTTCAATAATAATTCTACCATACACTTTACCAGGTATACTCAGCAGACTTATCCCCCTATAATTTTTGCACTCTCTTTTATCCCCTTTGCCTTTATACAAAGGAACTATGCATGCTCTCTGCCAATCCCTAGGTACCTTACCCTCTTCCATACATTTATTAAATAATTGCACCAACCACTCCAAAACTATATCCCCACCTGCTTTTAACATTTCTATCTTTATCCCATCAATCCCGGCTGCCTTACCCCCTTTCATTTTACCTACTGCCTCACGAACTTCCCCCACACTCACAACTGGCTCTTCCTCACTCCTACAAGATGTTATTCCTCCTTGTCCTATACACGAAATCACAGCTTCCCTATCTTCATCAACATTTAACAATTCCTCAAAATATTCCCTCCATCTTCCCAATACCTCTAACTCTCCATTTAATAACTCTCCTCTCCTATATTTAACTGACAAATCCATTTGTTCTCTAGGCTTTCTTAACTTGTTAATCTCACTCCAAAACTTTTTCTTATTTTCAACAAAATTTGTTGATAACATCTCACCCACTCTCTCATTTGCTCTCTTTTTACATTGCTTCACCACTCTCTTAACCTCTCTCTTTTTCTCCATATACTCTTCCCTCCTTGCATCACTTCTACTTTGTAAAAACTTCTCATATGCAAACTTTTTCTCCCTTACTACTCTCTTTACATAATCATTCCACCAATCGCTCCTCTTCCCTCCCGCACCCACTTTCCTGTAACCATAAACTTCTGCTGAACAGTCATTTTTAAACCTACCCCATACCTCTTCGACCCCATTGCCTATGCTCTCATTAGCCCATCTATCCTCCAATAGCTGTTTATATTTTACCCTAACTGCCTCCTCTTTTAGTTTATAAACCTTCACCTCTCTCTTCCCTGATGCTTCTATTCTCCTTGTATCCCATCTACCTTTTACTCTAAGTGTAGCTACAACTAGAAAGTGATCTGATGTATCTGTGGCCCCTCTATAAACATGTACATCCTGAAGTCTACTCAACAGTCTTTTATCTACCAATACATAATCCAACAAACTACTGTCATTTCACCCTACATCATATCTTGTACAGGTCTCCCTCAACATTCGCGGGGGTTAGGGGATCAAGAGCCCCGTGAATGTTGAAAAATCGTGAATGTTTGGTGCCCCAATATATTGCAGGGAAATATAATAAAATAATAAAATGAAATAATCTATGTATATACATATATATACGTACATGCTCCTCCCACTCACATATTTGTCCAATCTCTTTTTAAAGCTACCCAAGGTCCTATCAAAGCTAAAACCTTGGGTAGCTTCACATTTAGGTTGGATAAATACATAAGTGAGAGGTGGTTGGATTTGAATGGGTCTTGCATGCGAGTAAATAGAATGTTCAAAGCTTATTGCTTGGGTAGCATTTATTCAGTTATTGGGCTGGATTTGTGAAGGACCTGAATAGTATGGGCCAACAGGTCTACTGCAGTGTTCCTCCTTTCTTATGTTCTCATGAACAATCATAAAATACGTACCTGAGAACATCGTAAAATATTGTACTGCCTCCACCACTGCCTCGTATTTTTATATAATTTCTTTCTTCAATTCTTTCGTGCTTCTCAGTTTCTTTACCAAAATTTATTTGGGCCCATGGTTAATTATGTAGCAGTCACAGTCAATCAAAAAGCACCAAACACAATGAATTATTGTGAAATGTTTGGAAGAGCGCAGAGGATAATACTCACTCCAGCATAAACAAAGCCATACTGACTGACGATGCCTCTACCACCCACTGCTTCAACCCTCGTATTTATTATTATTGTTATTATTATTATTATTATTATTAAAATTATTATTATTAGCAGTCATGAATGAGTTGACATTATTTATACTGTAGTTTAATAAATAATGAACAAACAAAACACTCACCACTCGTAAGGCAGACGAACTCTGATGACTTGTGATGATTAAAAAAATTTAAATTATAATTCTTTATTTCTCTATTGATATTATATGCAGTTACTGATGACAGTGGAATGGAGATGATTATATGGAGTGTAACTGCATGGCATGAGACTAGTGTGTGGATTCTAAGTCTTCACTGCCTCAGGTGAGGCAGTAGTAGTGGCAGGCTTCCTTGTGAAGAACATTGTGATGGGCAACTGAGACCGTTTCCTCTTCATATCTACAAACAGAGTTTGGTAGGGAATTATGGTCTTATCAAGGTCGTTCATCACCTTCAAAGCCCTCAACATCAATGGGTCCATGTCGTATATAAATTGTTTGAGCTGCGCTGTCATTCTCATCACCTGCCCAAGTTTTTCAAGGGTGAGGGCTTGAGGTTGATTGGCTTCAGCAACACTCTCCTCTTCTTCATCCTCATTCTCTGCCTGCACAATCTCCAACAATTCTTCATCATTTAGGCCCAGTGCATGTTCTTCAACCTGTTCTCTCACCTCACCCTCCTGCATGTCCTCAAACCCTTCACCACCAACTTGCCTTGCTAACTCCACAGTCTTCTTCAAAGCTTTGTTAACCTCGTCTTGAGGAGCAAATCCAACAAAATCACACACACACTCTGGCCACAAAGCCCTCCAACAACCATTCACCATCTGAGGTTGCAAATCCTTCATGCTATCATGCACTATTGAGAGGCAGTCAGCGATGGTGAATTCCTTCCAATATTGAGTGACACTTATATCTGGATCTGCATCCAACATGGTGTGGAGCCTTTGCATTGACCTTCTTGTGTAGTAGGCTTTAAATGTAGCTATCACACCCTGATCAAGAGGTTGTATCAGGGAGGTTGCGTTTGGCGGCATGAACACAACCTCAACATCATCACACATTCCCTCCAGTGATGGTGGGTGACCTGGAGCATTATCAAGAAGCAGGAGGATTTTGTTTGGGAGGCCCTTCTCTTGTAGATATGCCCGTACCTCCGTCAGGAAGCAGTGGTGAAACCAGTCCATACAGATGATGTTGGTGGTCCATGCTTTTGGATTGTTCATCCAGAATACTGGAAGGAGATTCTTATTGTGTCCCTTCAGTGCTCTGGGGTTGGGACATTTATAAATAAAGCCTGGCTTTATCATGTGCCCAGCAGCATTAGCACATAGCATTAATGTGCATCGGTCTTTTGCAGCCTTGAACCCTGGTGCAATCTTTTCCTCCTTGGCAATGAAGGTCCTGGCAGGCATCTTCTTCCAGTACAGGGCTGTTTCATCCATATTCCACACCTGCTCAGGTGTGTATCCCTTCTCATCGATGATTTTTTTCAAAGCACCAGGGAATGCAGCTGCCAAAACGTGATCTGCCGATCTTGATTCTCCACTCGTCTTCAGGTTGTGCAGGGAGAACCGTCTCTTAAATTTTTCAAACCATCCTTTACTTGCTAGGAAGTCAGGATAGCTAGGTTCTGCACTGGTGCTAGGCTCATGACTAGCCAACATATCATACAAAGTCTTTCCCTTTACACGAATTGAATTGCTGTCTATGGGATTTCCTTTTCTATTTTGGTCGGAAATCCACACAAATAATGCTGATTCCATCTTAGACATTACACTGTTTCTTACTTGTGACACTTGTTTGGCTGAGGGAGGAGCAGTAGATGCTAGTGCCGCCCTTATCTTCACCTCATTTTTCTTGATGGAGCGCACTGTGCTTTCGTTTACATTGAATAATTTTCCAATGGCAGAAATGCTCAAATTACTTGTCCTACACTTGTCTAGCAATTTCACCTTCTGCTCAAGATTCATGACTTTCTTTGAGCGCTTAGGGGTTGGCTCATCAATAGCGGTTACTGCTCCCTTGAGGGCCATACTTTCACCACCACACAAACAGCAATGACCGACTCGCACAGTGGCTGGAGACTGACTGACTGAGTGAGTGAGTGGCGGGTGGGAGGGCTGGCTGCCAGTTGCGGGGGGTCGGAGGGAGGGTAGTAGGGACGCGCGAGTGGCGGGAAACTCAAATATGATTTGGCGGCTGGGAATTTGACAGCTGGGAATTTAGCAGCTGAGAATTCGTGAATGTGTGAAGCCCGCGAAAGTTGAAAACGTGAATGTTGAGGGAGACCTGTATATGTACAATACTAAAGCAGGAGTCTATAAAGGCTATAGCGCCAGCAAAGGGCGTTACAGTAATTTATAAGCAGTGCACCTCTGTCAATTAAAAGATGGTAAAGCTGCTGTTGACATGGCTGGCGGAGAAACAGCTCACAGGAGATAAGTCCTGCTCTACTTCTCATTAGTGTGACTTTGTAAATGGTCCAAGTCAGACCAAAATGTCGTTGTAAGCTCCTCTCTTCTATGTGCAGGTTATTTGTGTATCGTTCCAGTCACGGTATTGTGCATTTTTTTGTTATTATACATGTATATGTAGTGTAGTGAGACAAACATAAAAATTGTACATAGCAGGTTTAAGAAAAGTGCGAACTCCTGACAGGATATGCCGCTCTGCATTTCTTCTCCAAGATATGTAAATGTTGTATGTGCTCCAGATCTAATTCAGTTAGCCTCACAAACTCTGTTTTTTCTAATAACACCTCTGAAGTTTTCATAGTGAGAATGCGCAACCACTCCCGACCACAATCCTCCTCCCCCCGCTGTCCATGTAATGACATATTTATTTATTTTTTTTTTTTATTTATTTATTTATTACCAATTTGAGCACACATACAGAGGTACAAAAAAATACAGATAAGAGCAGCATGCCAAAGCCACTTATACTATGCATAGCATTACGGGCTGGCTTAAAATTAACTTAAGATTAACTAAGCAATGATGAAATCAGTGATAAAACATTAATGTAAACAGATTACTATAAAGCACAAGTGAGTATTACAAAGACAGGTCATATGGTTGCATTCAGTCATATGAAGGATTCTGTTAGGTAGTGTATTTAAAAAATAATAAAGTTAGATTCGGTTTTAGGTTTAACATTTATGTGATATAATTGTGAGAAACATTTAAGATATACAATTTATAAGGTTCAGTTATTCAGTATTTATTTGGTTTTGGGTGAGTAAGTGATCTTTGAGAAGAGACTTGAATTTATAAACAGGTAGTGTTTCTTTTATATTTACAGGTAATGAATTCCAGATTTTAGGGCCTTTTATGTGCATTGAGTTTTTGCATAGTGTGAGATGGACACGAGGAACATCAAAGAGTGATCTGTGCCTTGTGTTATGGTCATGTGTTCTGTTGAGGTTGGCAAGGAGATGTTTGAGGGGAGGGTTAATATCAGAGTTAAGTGTTCTATGTATGTAATAGGTGCAGTAATAAGTATGGATGTTTTGTATGGTGAGTAGGTTTAGTGTATTGAATATTGGTGGAGTGTGCTGCCTGTAGTGAGAATTTGTTATCATTCTAACTGCAGCCTTTTGTTGAGATGGTTAATTGTTGTTGAGCCCCATGCACAAATTCCATAGGTGAGATAGGGGTAAATAAGAGAGTGATATTCTATACATTCTAGAGTGTATATCAGGTTTTGTTGTTAATATTGTTTATTATGTTATATTAGATGAACTGTGACAGATAAATAAGCCGTAGAGTTGATATTAGGGTTATTTTGTCTTGCCTCCTGAGAGCAGGAATTCAGCTGGAACGAATTAATTGCATTTCAATTAATTTAAATGAGGAAAAGTGACCCAGCATACGAACAAATCAGGATACTAACAATTCCACGAAACGGATTAAATTCGTAGCCTGAGGTTCCACTGTATATTAAAATAGTTTTTTACCATTACAATTAGAAAGTATCAAATGTACCTGTGTAAATTAACAGTTACCATAATATTAATATGTAATTCACTAGGTTATCATTGGTTAAACTTTTATAATGTATACTTCGTATAGGACCACGAGTCTGACACCAAAATCAATGTAAAAAAATTCTACATGTAACAAAAATCTAAAAACTTACTAACACTAACATAAAACTTGATGCCTGAGCACTCAACACCTCACCACTCAACACTTGCTGCTGCCTGAGCACTCAACACCTCACCACTCAACACTTGCTGCTGCCTGAGCACTCAACACCTCACCACTCAACACTTGCTGCTGCCTGAGCACTCAACACCTCACCACTCAACACTTGCTGCTGCCTGAGCACTCAACACCTCACCACTCAACACTTGCTGCTGCCTGAGCACTCAACACCTCACCACTCAATACTTGCTGTTGCCTGAGCACTCAACACCTCACCACTCAACTCTTGCTGCTGCCTGAGCACTCAACACCTCACCACTCAATACTTGCTGTTGCCTGAGCACTCAACACCTCACCACTCAACACTTGCTGCTGCCTGAGCACTCAACACCTCACCACTCAACACTTGCTGCTGCCTGAGCACTCAACACCTCACCACTCAATACTTGCTGTTGCCTGAGCACTCAACACCTCACCACTCAACACTTGCTGCTGCCTGAGCACTCAACACCTCACCACTCAACACTTGCTGGTGCCTGAGCACTCAACACCTCACCACTCAATACTTGCTGTTGCCTGAGCACTCAACACCTCACCACTCAACACTTGCTGCTGCCTGAGCACTCAACACCTCACCACTCAATACTTGCTGTTGCCTGAGCACTCAACACCTCACCACTCAACACTTGCTGCTGCCTGAGCACTCAACACCTCACCACTCAACACTTGCTGCTGCCTGAGCACTCAACACCTCACCACTCAATACTTGCTGTTGCCTGAGCACTCAACACCTCACCACTCAACACTTGCTGCTGCCTGAGCACTCAACACCTCACCACTCAATACTTGCTGTTGCCTGAGCACTCAACACCTCACCACTCAACACTTGCTGCTGCCTGAGCACTCAACACCTCACCACTCAACACTTGCTGCTGCCTGAGCACTCAACACCTCACCACTCAATACTTGCTGTTGCCTGAGCATTCAACACCTCACCACTCAACACTTGCTGCTGCCTGAGCACTCAACACCTCACCACTCAATACTTGCTGTTGCCTGAGCACTCAACATCTCACCACTCAACACTTGCTGCTGCCTGAGCACTCAACACCTCACCACTCAACACTTGCTGCTGCCTGAGCACTCAACACCTCACCACTCAATACTTGCTGTTGCCTGAGCATTCAACACCTCACCACTCAACACTTGCTGCTGCCTGAGCACTCAACACCTCACCACTCAATACTTGCTGTTGCCTGAGCACTCAACATCTCACCACTCAACACTTGCTGCTGCCTGAGCACTCAACACCTCACCACTCAACACTTGCTGCTGACTGAGCACCTAACACTTCACACATTCAACAGATAATCCTCATTGAGCACCTAACACTTGAAACACTCAATGCTTGCTGCTTCTTGAGCACCTAACATACCTGGAGTTTACCTGGAGAGAGTTTCGGGGGTCAACGCCCCCGCGGCCCGGTCTGTGACCAGGCCTCCTGGTGGATCAGCCCCTGATCAACCAGGCTGTTGCTGCTGGCTGCACGCAAACCAACGTACGAGCCACAGCCTGGCTGATCAGGAACTGACTTTAGGTGCTTGTCCAGTGCCAGCTTGAAGACTGCCAGGGGTCTGTTGGTAATCCCCCTTATGTGTGCTGGGAGGCAGTTGAACAGTCTCGGGCCCCTGACACTTATTGTATGGTCTCTTAACGTGCTAGTGACACCCCTGCTTTTCATTGGGGGGATGGTGCATCGTCTGCCAAGTCTTTTGCTTTCGTAGTGAGTGATTTTCGTGTGCAAGTTCGGTACTAGTCCCTCTAGGATTTTCCAGGTGTATATAATCATGTATCTCTCCCTCCTGCGTTCCAGGGAATACAGGTTTAGAAACCTCAAGCGCTCCCAGTAATCGAGGTGTTTTATCTCCGTTATGCGCGCCGTGAAAGTTCTCTGTACATTTTCTAGGTCGGCAATTTCACCTGCCTTGAAAGGTGCTGTTAGTGTGCAGCAATATTCCAGCCTAGATAGAACAAGTGACCTGAAGAGTGTCATCATGGGCTTGGCCTCCCTAGTTTTGAAGGTTCTCATTATCCATCCTGTCATTTTTCTAGCAGATGCGATTGATACAATGTTATGGTCCTTGAAGGTGAGATCCTCCGACATAATCACTCCCAGGTCTTTGACGTTGGTGTTTCGCTCTATTTTGTGGCCAGAATTTGTTTTGTACTCTGATGAAGATTTAATTTCCTCATGTTTACCATATCTGAGTAATTGAAATTTCTCATTGTTGAACTTCATATTGTTTTCCGCAGCCCACTGAAAGATTTGGTTGATGTCCGCCTGGAGCCTTGCAGTGTCTGCAATGGAAGACACTGTCATGCAGATTCGGGTGTCATCTGCAAAGGAAGACACGGTGCTGTGGCTGACATCCTTGTCTATGTCGGATATGAGGATGAGGAACAAGATGGGAGCTAGTACTGTGCCTTGTGGAACAGAGCTTTTCACTGTAGCTGCCTCGGACTTTACTCTGTTGACGACTACTCTCTGTGTTCTGTTAGTGAGGAAATTATAGATCCATCGACCGACTTTTCCTGTTATTCCTTTAGCACGCATTTTGTGCGCTATTACGCCATGGTCACACTTGTCGAAGGCTTTTGCAAAGTCTGTATATATTACATCTGCATTCTTTTTGTCTTCTAGTGCATTTAGGACCTTGTCGTAGTGATCCAATAGTTGAGACAGACAGGAGCGACCTGTTCTAAACCCATGTTGCCCTGGGTTGTGTAACTCATGGGTTTCTAGATGGGTGGTGATCTTGCTTCTTAGGACCCTTTCAAAGATTTTTATGATATGGGATGTTAGTGCTATTGGTCTGTAGTTCTTTGCTATTGCTTTACTGCCCCCTTTGTGGAGTGGGGCTATGTCTGTTGTTTTTAGTAACTGAGGGACAACACTTGCTGTTCATTGGGCACCTAATACCTCACGCACTCAACATTTGCTGCTCCATAGAACTTAAAACCTGACACACTCAACACTTAATGCTACATGAGTATCTAACACCTCACACACTCAACACCTGCTGCTGCCTGAGCACCTAACACCTCACATACTAAACACCTGCTGCTGCCAGAGCCCCTAACACCTCACACACTCAACACCTGCTGCTGACTGAGCACCTAACAACTCATGCTCAACACCTGCTGCTCTCTGAGCACCTAACACCTCACACACACAACGCCTGCAGCTGACTGAGCACCTAACACCCAACACCTGCTGCTCGCTGATCACCTAAAACCTCACACACTCGACACATGCTGCTCCCTGAGCACCTAACACCTCACACACTCACCACCTGCAGCTGTCCGAGCACTAACACCTCACACATTCAACATGTGCTGCTGACTGAGCACCTAACAAACCCAACACCTGCTGCTCCCTGAACACCTAATACCAAACACTCAGCACTTGCTGCTGCCTGAGCACCTACGAGCTTACACACTCAATGCTTGCTGCTGACTGAGCACCTAACATCTCACATGCTAAATACCTGCTGCTGCCTGAGCACCTAACACCTCACACACTCAACACCTGTTGCTCCCTGAGCTCCTAACCCCTCACACACTCAACACCTGCTGCTGACTGAGCACCTAACACCTCACACACTCAACACTGGCTGCTCCCTGAGCACCTAACACCTCACACACTCAACACCTTCTGCTAGCTGAGCACCTAACCCCACACACACTTAACACCTGCTGCTGTTTGAGCACCTAACACCTCACACACTCAACACTTGCTGCTGCCTGAGCACCTACCACCTCACACACTCAACACCTCCAGCTCCTGAGCACCTAACACCTCCCGCACCTGAGCAACTAACACCTCACACATTCAACACCTGCTGCTCCTTGCACACCTAACATCTCACATACTCAACACCTGCTGCTCCATGAGCACCTAACACCTGACACACTCAACACTTCATGCTCCTGAGCACCTAATACCTCACAGTCAACACCTGTTCCTCTCTGAGCACCTACCACCTCAAACACCCAACACTTGCTGCTCCTTGAGCACCTAACATCTCACACACTCAACACCTACTGCTCATTGAGCACCTAACATCTCACACACTCAACCCCTGCTGCTCCATGAGCACCTAACATCTCACACTCAACACCTACTACTCTATGAGCACCTAACACACACACTAAACATCTCCTCCTGAGCACCTAACATGTCAAACACTCAACACCTGGGGCTCCCTGAGCACCTAACACCTCACACACTGAACACATGCTGCTGCCTGAGCATCTAAGACCTCACACTCAACACATGTTGCTGCCTGAGCACTTACCACCTCACACACTCAACACCTGCTGCTCCTTGAGCACCTAACATCTCACACACTCAACACCTGCTGCTCCCTGAGCACCTAACATCTCACACTCTCAACACCTGCTGCTCCATGGGCACCTAACATCTCACACACTCAACATGTGCTGCTCCTTGAGCACCTAACATCTCACATACTCAACATCTTCTGCTCCATGAGCACCTAACACCTCACACACTCAACGCCTGCTGCTCCCTGAGCACTTACCATCTCACACACTCAACACTTGCTGCTGTCTGAGCACCTAACACCTCACACACTCAACACTTTCTGGCGCCTGAGCACCTAACACCTCGCACACCTAACACCTGCAACTGTCTGAGCACCTAACACCTCGCACACCTAACACCTGCAACTGTCTGAGCACCCAACACCTCACACTCAACACCTGCTGCTGCCTGAGCACCTACCACCTCACACACTCAACACTTGCTGCTCCCTAACACCTAAAATCTAACATACTCAACGCCTGCTGCTCACTGAGCACCTAACATCTAACACACTCAACACCTGCTGCTGCCTGAGCACCTAACACCTCACACACTCAACACTTGCTGCTGCCTGAGCACCTACCACCTCACACACTCAACACCACCTGCTCCTGAGCACCTAACACCTCACACACACAACAACTGCTGCTCCCTGAGCACCTACCACCTCACACACTCAACACTTGCTGCTGCCTGGGCACCGAACACCTCACACACTCAACACCTGCCGGTGCCTGAGCACCTAACACCTCACACACACAACACCTGCTGCTCCCTGAGCACCTACCACCTCACACACTTAACACTTGCTGCTGAGCACCTAACACTTCACACACTCAACACCTCCTGCTCCTGAGCACCAAACACCTCAACCACTCAACACCTGCTGCTCGATGAGCACCTAACACCCCACACACTCAACACCTCTTTCTCATAAGCACCTAACACCTCAGACACTCAACCCCTGCTGCTCCCTGAGCACCTAACACCTCACACACTCAACACTTGCTGCTGCCTGAGCACCTAACACCTCACACACTCAACACCTGCTGCTGCCTGAGCACCCAACACCTCACACTCAACAACTGCTGCTCCCTGAGCACCTAACATCTCACACACTCAACACTTGCTGCTGCCTGAGCACCTAACAGCTCACACACTCAACACCTGCTGCTGCCTGAGCACCCAACACCTCACACTCAACAACTGCTGCTCCCTCAGCACCTAACATCTCACACACTCAACACTTGCTGCTGCCTGAGCACCTAACATCTCACACACTCAACACCTGCTACTTCTTGAGCACCTAACATCTCACACACTCAACACCTGTTGCTCCTTGAGCACCTAACATCTCACACCCTCAACACCTGCTGCTCCTTGAGCACCTAACGTCTCACACACTCAACACCTGCTGCTCCTTGAGCATCTAACATCTCACACACTCAACACCTGCTGCTCTCTGAGCACCTGACACCTCACACACTCAACACCTCATGTTCCCTGAGCACCTAACACTTCACACACTCAACACCTTCTCCTGAGCCCCTAACATCTCAAACACTCTACACCTGCTGCTTCCTGAGCACATAACACCTCACACTCAACACCTGCTGCTGCCTGAGCACCTACCACCTCACACACTCAACACTTGCTGCTCCCTGAAGATCTAAAATCTTACATACTCAGTACCTGCTGCTCCCTGAGCACCTAACATCTTGCATACTCAACACCTGCTGCTCACTGAGCACCTAACATCTCACACACTAAACATCTGGTACTTCTTGAGCACCTACCATCTCACACAGTCAACACCTGCTGCTGTCTGAGCACCTAACACCTCACACACTCAACACTTGCATCTGCATGAGCATCTAACACCTCACACACTTAACACCTGCTGCTGACTGAGCACCTAACACCTCACACACTCAACACCTGCTGCTCCCTGAGCACCTACCACCTTATACACTCAACACCTGCTGCTCTCTGAGCACCTAACACCTCATATACTCAACACCTGCTGCTCTCTGAGCACCTAACACCTCACACACTCAACACCTGCTGCTCTCTGAGCACCTAACACCTCACACACTCAACACCTGCTGCTCCCTGAGCACCTAACATCTTGCATACTCAACACCTGCTGCTGTCTGAGCACCTAACACCTCACACACTCAACACTTGCATCTGCATGAGCACCTAACACCTCATACACTCAACACCTGCTGATCTCTGAGCACCTAACACCTCACACACTCAACACCTGCTGCTGCCTGAGCACCTAACACCTCACACACTCAACACCTGCTGCTCCCTGAGCACATAACACCTCATACACTCAACACCTGCTGCTGCCTGAGCACCTAACACCTCACACACTCAACACCTGCTTCTGCCTGAGCACCTAACACCTCATACACTCAACACCTGCTGCTGCCTGAGCACCTAACACCTCACACTCAACACCTGCTGCTCCCTGAGCACCTAACACCTCATACACTCAACACCTGCTGCTGCCTGAGCACATAACACCTCATACACTCAACACCTGCTGCCGCCTGAGCACCTAACACCTCACACTCAACACCTGCTGCTCCCTGAGCACCTAACACCTCACACTCAACACCTGCTTCTGCCTGAGCACCTAACACCTCACACTCAACACCTGCTGCTGCCTGAGCACCTAACACCTCACACACTCAACACCTGCTGCTGCCTGAGCACCTAACACCTCACACACTCAACACCTGCTTCTGCCTGAGCACCTAACACCTCATACACTCAACACCTGCTGCTGCCTGAGCATCTAACACCTCACACTCAACACCTGCTGCTGCCTGAGCACCTAACACCTCACACTCAATACCTGCTGCTGCCTGAGCACCTAACACCTCACACTCAACACCTGCTGCTGCCTGAGCACCTAACACCTCATACACTCAACACCTGCTGCTGCCTGAGCACCTAACACCTCATACACTCAACACCTGCTGCTGCCTGAGCACCTAACACCTCACACTCAACACCTGCTGCTGCCTGAGCACCTAACACCTCACTCAACACCTGCTGCTGCCTGAGCACCTAACACCTCATACACTCAACACCTGCTGCTGCCTGAGCACCTAACACCTCACACTCAACACCTGCTGCTGCCTGAGCACCTAACACCTCACACTCAACACCTGCTGCTGCCTGAGCACCTAACACCTCATACACTCAACACCTGCTGCTGCCTGAGCACCTAACACCTCACACTCAACACCTGCTGCTGCCTGAGCATCTAACACCTCACACTCAACACCTGCTTGCCCCTGAGCACCTAACACCTCACACTCAACACCTGCTGCTGCTTGAGGACCTAACACCTCATACACTCAACACCTGCTGCTGCCTGAGCACCTAACACCTCATACACTCAACACCTGCTGCTGCCTGAGCACCTAACACCTCATACACTCAACACCTGCTGCTGCCTGAGCACCTAACACCTCACACTCAACACCTGCTGCTCCCTGAGCACCTAACACCTCACACTCAACACCTGTTGCTCCCTGAGCACCTAACACCTCACACTCAACACCTGTTGCTCCCTGAGCACCTAACACCTCACACTCAACACCTGCTGCCCCTGAGCACCTAACACCTCACACTCAACAAGACATAGATGGAGATATGACTATGTTTGACGCCTCACCGCCTTAATACACTATATTTCATTACTCAAGCTGTCGCTATACATTATCTACCACATGAATGTTGTAATGTAGCTGTGACTCACGTCTGGTGGAGAGAAGAAACTGTAGTAAGTGTTGATCAGAGTGAACCTCTGCTTGTTTATGTTGTTGCTTTAAGGGCGTGTGAGATGTGTGCAGTATACTGGCCGGTCACCGCTCTCGAGCCAAGACTCATCCAACAGTCAACATAATAATAATGTAACATCTTTACTTACTACAACTACATGTACAAGGTATACAGACCATAGCTGACAGCAATGACATACTACTATATAGAAAGCCGCTTGTTATGCTGAGTATTTCGGGCAATACACAAATAACCCGCACATAAAAGAGAGAAGCTTACAACGACGTTTCGGTCCGACTTGGACCCTTTACAAAGTCGTCGTAAGCTTCTCTCTTTTATGTGCGGGTTATTTGTGTATCGTTCCAGTCACGGTATTGTGCCTTTTTTTGTTATTTCGGGTGTGGCATGCAAAGAGTACGTAACCTTTATTCGGCGCATGTACACACCCTCATTTACAGGCTATCTCCCCTAACCAGCGAACCAGGTTGCTAAGAGTTGATGATGGGGCACCGTCGTTCAACTAGTGACCAGGTTCCAGCCAATAAGATGATGGTTTTGGCAATCGCAGAGGTTATGTGGGTACCACTCTCCTGTCTGCCCCTGTCATTTCCATTCTAGAGCTGGTTGAAGCATGGTCTGCTCTCTTGTGGCTTCTGTTTCTGGCTTGCTTACCGTGGAGAGCCCTATGCTTATCACTGTACATAGTGTACATATTGCTGTTCTAAATTGGTGAAGGATAATATAAGTCTAAACTTTTCTGCTGTGTTTATTTTGCTCCCTTTACACCCAGGATAACAGACCATTTGGATATCTGGCGTCAGAGCAAGTTGCAAGCCCTCGTCGACTTTCCAACGGTCTGATATTAGCTGAGTGGACTGGCCAGGGGACTCTGCCACGCTATATTCGCTCCCGCGCAGCCCTCAACAGACGCTATTACATTGCATTGTACAGACCTCCTCAACGTCGATGTTATAAGTGTCAACGCTGGGGCCACATTGCCAGGAAATGCCCATCTAAGTCACACTGGTGTGCAGTGTGTGCCAATGTTCATCCTTCTGAACGGTGTTATGATATGATCAAACAGCAACAGACTATTGCTAAACAATGTATCAATTGTAAGACCTCAGGAGTCACAGCAGCTCATGCTGACTGCAGTGTGAGGGCTGATCGCATAACAGCCAACCGCACTTCACCCTGTCCCCCTCATTATGACCCCCCCAGGACTACCAGGTACCTCGGGTATGAATACTGGCTCATGCCTGCCCTCAGACAATGGGGTTGAGCACCTCACCTTGGGAGCACGTCAACAGACCTCCATCACGTCGGCTGTCAATACCAGCCTAGCTGAGTCAGCTGACAGTCAGCCAACGAGCTCAGCTGACCGGGACTTCACGTCTCCAGATGTTCCAAGTCTTGCTCCTGTGGTATACAATATGATGTCGCGCATAAAAGTACTGGAAACACAACAATTTCTCCTGAAACAACAACTTGAACAACACAAGGAAAGATGTGTAGAGTGTACCAATAACAAGAATGTCACAATTTGTGAAAGCAAGTATAAGGTTGCTGAACAAGGTGGTGGTGGTGTTCTTAATTACAGTAATGACGAATATAATACTTGTGTTGATAACTATACTGAGCATCATAATGAAGGCTATGGTGTCAATGATATTAGTAATAGTGATGACCGTAATATAAGTGGTGGTGAAGAGTTTGATGAGAGTGTAGTGATACTGGTCCTGTGGGGAGCAGCAGCAGGATAATACTGCACCACCTCTTGGGGCCCTTAACAACAACAACAGTTTGGTGTATGTCATGGGCGCCAACACATGGTGTGTGATTCTCTCCTACTATATCCATTTATCAGTGATGCAGATTACATGGTGAGTTTAAATATGTGGCCTGTAGTTATAACTTTTCTCTTGACATATGCAAGACATCACCATCCCTGTAGAAGCCATTATTAGATGTACTAGTCATTATATTTTGTTGTTGCAGAAGTACTATGAAGATTCTATGTTCAATAAAGCCTAGAGATAAGGCCTGTGTTTCTATCACAACAATTTATTGAACATAGAATCCTGGGCTACCTGGTTGTGATCCTGCGCTAGATTACATCACAACATGGAGCGTTTACTGAAACCTGAGAGGCTAGACTGTGACCCCAGCTTATCAACGGCTGCTCAGGAATGGAAGCACTGGTTTAAGACTTTCGAAAACTTCTTGGGAGCCCTTCCTAAAGAAGATCTAGATAAACTAAGTCTGCTCATCAATTTTGTGTCACCTAAGATATACGAGGCTATTTCTGAGTGTAATACCTACGAAGATGCTATCAAAACCCTCAAGTCTCAGTATATTAAACCTACAAATGAAATCTTTGCACGCTATCGCCTTGCAACTCGCCGCCAGCAGATTGATGAATCCTTAGAGGAATACTTTCAAGCACTGAAAATTTTAGGTAAGGACTGTCACTTCCAAGCAGTGACAGCTGCTCAGTATTGTGAAGAGTCCATCAGGGATGCTTTTATCAGTGGCCTGCAATCACCAATAATAAGGCAGCGTTTATTGGAGAATAAAACTCTCGACTTAGCCGCTGCCTTTGACCAGGCAAGAGCTCTAGATTCAGCCCAGAAGAATTCTGAAGTATACAGTACCACTCAGCCTTCTCGAGTGGTAAGTGCTGCAATTCCTGACCAAGACCCAAACTTATGCCTAGAACAGATTAACTCGGTGGCACTCGATGTATGCACAAGGCTTATTCCTCTAAGAAAAAGGAGGAGTAGATGTAAAATAGAAAGAGACAGGCGCTCCCTTTACAGGCGACGGAAAAGAATAACAGAGCGGCTAAAAGAGGTCAATATATCTGAAATGCGCAGGGAGACACTGGTCAGAGAAATAGCAAGCATCGAACTTAAGCTAAAAGAATCCTTTAGGAGTCAGGAATCGCGGGAAGAACTAAAAGCTATAAATGAAATCGAAAGAAACCCAAAGTATTTCTTCTCCTATGCCAAATCAAAATCGAGAACAACGCCCAGTATTGGGCCCCTACTTAAACAAGATGGGTCCTACACAGATGACAGCAAGGAAATGAGTGAGCTACTCAAGTCCCAATATGACTCAGTTTTTAGCAAGCCGCTAACCAGACTGAGAGTCGAAGATCAAAATGAATTTTTTATGAGAGAGCCACAAAATTTGATTAACACAAGCCTATCCGATGTTATCCTGACGCCAAATGACTTCGAACAGGCGATAAATGACATGCCCATGCACTCTGCCCCAGGGCCAGACTCATGGAACTCTGTGTTCATCAAGAACTGCAAGAAGCCCCTATCACGAGCCTTTTCCATCCTATGGAGAGGGAGCATGGACACGGGGGTCGTCCCTCAGTTACTAAAAACAACAGACATAGCCCCACTCCACAAAGGGGGCAGTAAAGCAACAGCAAAGAACTACAGACCAATAGCACTAACATCCCATATCATAAAAATCTTTGAAAGGGTCCTAAGAAGCAAGATCACCACCCATCTAGAAACCCATCAGTTACACAACCCAGGGCAACATGGGTTTAGAACAGGTCGCTCCTGTCTGTCTCAACTACTGGATCACTACGACAAGGTCCTAAATGCACTAGAAGACAAAAAGAATGCAGATGTAATATATACAGACTTTGCAAAAGCCTTCGACAAGTGTGACCATGGCGTAATAGCGCACAAAATGTGCGCTAAAGGAATAACAGGAAAAGTCGGTCGATGGATCTATAATTTCCTCACTAACAGAACACAGAGAGTAGTCGTCAACAGAGTAAAGTCCGAGGCAGCTACGGTGAAAAGCTCTGTTCCACAAGGCACAGTACTAGCTCCCATCTTGTTCCTCATCCTCATATCCGACATAGACAAGGATGTCAGCCACAGCACCGTGTCTTCCTTTGCAGATGACACCCGAATCTGCATGACAGTGTCTTCCATTGCAGACACTGCAAGGCTCCAGGCGGACATCAACCAAATCTTTCAGTGGGCTGCAGAAAACAATATGAAGTTCAACGATGAGAAATTTCAATTACTCAGATATGGTAAACATGAGGAAATTAAATCTTCATCAGAGTACAAAACAAATTCTGGCCACAAAATAGAGCGAAACACCAACGTCAAAGACCTGGGAGTGATTATGTCGGAGGATCTCACCTTCAAGGACCATAACATTGTATCAATCGCATCTGCTAGAAAAATGACAGGATGGATAATGAGAACCTTCAAAACTAGGGAGGCCAAGCCCATGATGACACTCTTCAGGTCACTTGTTCTATCTAGGCTGGAATATTGCTGCACTCTAACAGCACCTTTCAAGGCAGGTGAAATTGCCGACCTAGAAAATGTACAGATAACTTTCACAGCGCGCATAACGGAGATAAAACACCTCAATTACTGGGAGCACTTGAGGTTTCTAAACCTGTATTCCCTGGAACGCAGGAGGGAGAGATACATGATTATATACACCTGGAAAATCCTAGAGGGACTAGTACCGAACTTGCACACGAAAATCACTCACTACGAAAGCAAAAGACTTGGCAGACGATGCACCATCCCCCCAATGAAAAGCAGGGGTGTCACTAGCACGTTAAGAGACCATACAATAAGTGTCAGGGGCCCGAGACTGTTCAACTGCCTCCCAGCACACATAAGGGGGATTACCAACAGACCCCTGGCAGTCTTCAAGCTGGCACTGGACAAGCACCTAAAGTCAGTTCCGGATCAGCCGGGCTGTGGCTCGTACGTTGGTTTGCGTGCAGCCAGCAGCAACAGCCTGGTTGATCAGGCGCTGATCCACCAGGAGGCCTGGTCACAGACCGGGCCGCGGGGGCATTGACCCCGAAACTCTCTCCAGGTAAACTCCAGGTAATGAAGTTACTGTGGAACCTGCCTCAGTGACAGCAGCAGCAGGTACGGTGTGTTTCTTTTGTGGTTTTTCAAGACATCCACGTCCAAAGTGTCCTGCTCGTGAAGCAATGTGCCATAAATGCCACAAGAAAGGTCACTTTGCTAAAGTATGTCGTGCTAATGCATCAACAAGAGCTAGTGCCTCCACACATTCCAGTGATCATGCGACTCTAGCAACAGTGACTTCTGCGGCTACTCCAAATTCATTGTCAAAGGCAGTTGTGAAAGTATTCATCAAAGGAACAGAAGTAGATGGTCTTATTGATAGTGGCAGCTCAGAGAGTTTCATCAACCTTGACTTAGTTAAACGGCTCTCCTTGACTCTACATCACTCATCAGGTACCGTTTCCATGGCATCAACATCTCTCTCTATTCAGACCTTAGGGTTTTGTAAGGTAAATCTCAGAGTTAATGGTAAGGATTATCAAGATGTACATTTAGCTATTCTGCCACAACTGTGCTCTGATGTTATCCTTGGTCAGGACTTTCAGAAGCTGCATGGTAGTGTCACCTTAACATATGGAGGTGAACTGCCTCCTCTTGTTGTCTGTGGACTTAGCACTTTAAGGGTAGACCCACCAAAGCTGTTTGCAAATCTTACCGCGGATTGCCATCTTATATCAGCTAAGTCACGCCGCTATTCTTATGAGGATCGGATGTTCATTGAGAAAGAAACTCAGAGGCTGCTGAAGGAGGGTATTATAGAACCGAGTGATTCCCCTTGGCGTGCACAGGTTGTTGTTAATAAAGATGGTTATAGGAAACGGAGACTGGCTATCGATTACTCTGAGACAATCAACAAATTTACACTTCTTGATGGGTACCCTCTACCTCGAATTGATGATACAGTGAACAAAATTGCTCAGTACTATGTGTTTAGCACAATTGATCTACAGAGTGCCTATCATCAAGTCCCTATAAGGAATGAAGATAAACCATACACAGCGTTTCAGGCTAGTGATGGCCTGTATCAGTTTACCAGAGTCCCTTTTGGAGTCACCAATGGGGTAGCCTGTTTCCAACGAATTATGGATTCACTCATTCAGGAAGAGCAACTCATGGGAACTTACGTGTATTTAGATAATGTTACCATTTGTGGCAAGACCCAGGAGGAACATGATGCAAACCTTGATAAGTTTTTGGAAGCCGCCAAGAAGAAAAATATCAGTTACAATGAGGAAAAGTGCACTTTTTCAACTAAAAGGCTTAGCATCCTTGGTTATGTAGTGGAAGGAGGTTCAATATTCCCAGACCCTGAACGACTACGACCTCTACGGGAACTTCCAATGCCTCAAGACAAAAAGTCACTCCGAAGAACTCTTGGTCTCTTTGCTTATTACTCACAATGGATCTACAACTATTCAAGTAAAGTCCGCCCATTGAGTGCTACCACATTTCCTGTGAAAAAGGAAGCAGAAGCCGCTTTCCATACTCTCAAACAGGACATTGAAAACTCAGTAGTTCAAGCCATCGATGAGTCCCTACCATTCGAAGTGGAAACGGAGGCATCTGACATTGCCATTGCTGCAGTCTTATCTCAGGCAGGACGACCAGTAGCCTTCTTTTCGAGAACTTTTCAAGGATCAGAGAAATGTTATGCTGCTGTAGAAAAGGAAGCCCAGGCCATCATAGAAGCAGTTCGCCACTGGAGGCATTATTTAACTGGTAGACATTTCACCATAAGGACTGACCAACGGTCAGTGATGTATATGTTCGACAAGAAGCACAAAAGTAGGATAAAGAATGACAAGATATTACGCTGGAGGATGGAACTATCGTGTTATGACTTTGATATTCTGTACCGACCGGGTCAAGAGAACATCTCACCTGATGCATTCTCTAGGTCCCACTGTGGAGCAGCATGTCATGATTTGCAATCACTCTCAGCTCTCCACAAGGCTTTGTGTCACCCAGGAGTTACACGCCTGTACCATTTTGTCAAATCAAAGAACATGCCCTACTCAGTGGAAGATGTGCGACAAGTGATCAGAGCATGCAGAGTATGTGCAGAGTGCAAGCCAAACTTTCATCAGCCAGAGAAGACTCATCTCATAAAATCCACCCAGCCTTTCGAAAGATTGAATATAGATTTCAAAGGACCTCTACCAAGCACAAATCAGAATAGGTATTTCCTTAACATAGTAGATGAATATTCAAGGTTTCCCTTTGTATTCCCCTGTGCAAATATGGCTGCTTCAACTGTTATTAGTTGTCTTTCACAGTTGTTCTCTATTTTTGGTATGCCAGCTTATATCCATTCAGACAGGGGATCCTCGTTCATGAGTAACGAACTTCAGGAGTTTTTGGCTAGCAAAGGTATTGCCTGCAGCAGAACAACAAGCTACAACCCTCAAGGCAATGGTCAAGTGGAGCGGTTCAATGGTACTATATGGAAGGCAGTTACAATGACATTGAAGTCGCGCAATCTACCTGTTCAACACTGGCAAACTGTCCTTCCTGATGCTCTTCACTCTATTAGATCACTGCTGTGCACAGCTACTAATGCAACCCCTCATGAAAGACTCCTCAACTATTCACGTCGTTCCTCTACGGGAGCCTCCGTGCCCACTTGGTTATGTCATCCTGGACCCGTTCTCCTGAAGAGTCACCGTAGGATGAACAAGACGGATCCTTTAGTGGAAGAGGTAGAGCTCCTGCAAGCTAATCCACATTACGCCCACATTCGCTACCAAAATGGTGAAGAGACTACAGTATCTACAAGACATTTAGCCCCAGTTGAAATCCCTATTAGTGTGGAATCTCAAGATACACCAATAGATGTGAAAGATGCTTCGTTTTCTCCTGGAAAGCCCCTTGAGACTACCCCTATGGAAATAGAGGATTCTGCTCCAGCAGTTAATCAAACCCCGCTGGAAAATATCGAACCTGGTGAAGAGGCTCAAGGGCTACGAAGGTCGGGACGTGTACGTCGCCCACCTAACAGTTTGGGAGATTACTGTCTCTGATATTTTAGAAGGGGGAGATTGTAGTGATACTGGTCCTGTGGGGAGCAGCAGCAGGATAATACTGCACCACCTCTTGGGGCCCTTAACAACAACAACAGTTTGGTGTATGTCATGGGCGCCAACACATGGTGTGTGATTCTCTCCTACTATATCCATTTATCAGTGATGCAGATTACATGGTGAGTTTAAATATGTGGCCTGTAGTTATAACTTTTCTCTTGACATATGCAAGACATCACCATCCCTGTAGAAGCCATTATTAGATGTACTAGTCATTATATTTTGTTGTTGCAGAAGTACTATGAAGATTGTATGTTCAATAAAGCCTAGAGATAAGGCCTGTGTTTCTATCACAACAGAGAGCAATGGTGTCTATAATGTTAGTAATAGTGATGACCGTAATATAAGTGGTGGTGAAGAGTGTGATGAGAGCGGTGGTGTCTATAATGTTAGTAATAGTGATGAGCGTAATATAAGTGGTGGTGCAGAGTGTGATGAGGTTAACCACATAGACATTAACGTTGAATACAATACTGTTGATAAATGTAATGAACACAATGTTGGTAGTGGCGTTGGTGATGACAGCTGTAGTGTTGCGTGTAATGTTAGTGTAGGAGGGAATGTGAGTGGTGGTGTCACCTATCATACATTCACACATAAACAGCGTCATGCTCTGGGTTTACGAAGACTCCCACGAGGCCTTACAACTGGAGGTGCACTTACAAAACTCATGGACAAGGGAAGCACTGTTGACATTGATAAGGTCTTCTATTTATATGAACAATTTTTTCATTATGCTGAGAAACTCAAGATGATCCCAGGACTACTATAATGGATCAAAACTCGTATAAACTTTCTATATTAAGCTGGAATATTGCATCACTTAGAAAAAGACTTCCTGACCTTCATCATAAAGTAACCACCGAACCCATTGATGTTGTGTGTCTACAAGAGTGCAGAGTCCCTGAAAAATCCCAACCCCCTAAATTACCATCATTTGTTGCATATAACCTCAAATCTACTAACTCTTGTGTTCTATATATTAAAAAATCACTTCCCCATCAACTTCTTGCACATAAGAAAACAGAGAGGCTACAATATCACGGTGTTAGGATTTATATAGGGAACTCTGCTCTCAACATATTTAACTTGTACACTCCTGCTGATAAGTTTAATTACTTGGAGCTCCCAACTTGTGCTCATTCTGAGCCTACTCTTATTATTGGCGATTACAATGCAAGACACAAAAGCATTGGAAACTCACAGTTTGGTAATCGTAATGGCAATCAACTGTTGTCACTATTAAACAGTCATGATAATATCCAAATTGTAGGTGACCTTGAACCCACACATATCTATGGAGGCGTCCTTGATCTGTGCCTGGGCTTCAACATTACTTCTGCCAGCTGTGAGTCTTCCATTGTAACAGAT